>NC_064925.1:115122615-115417615 GCF_023897955.1 Schistocerca gregaria
ACTACCAGTCGTAGTGTCAAAATAGCTTGGTGCAGTTAAACGTTGCCCTTTCTTTCGTAGTACAGGGCGCCGAGTACGTCAGCATTTCTCCTCGCGCATCTCCTCCCATCGCAGAAACCAATCTTGTCATTTAGACTTCTGAAGGAATAGCACACTAGTTGCGTTAAGAATTGTTTTTAACGCAACTGGTGTGCCATTTCTTCGCATTGGCAATCTTGTTATTCAATTCACACCGCCAACCCCTCCGCCCAGCTCACCGTCCCTCTCCCCCCCTCCCCCCCCCCCCAAACACCCCGCCGTACACCCAACCAGTCCAGTCGCACTAATACTTTGTGCCATCTCTACTTCCTCCACAGAGTCAAAGAGAGAGACTGGACGTGATGAAAGCTCAGATAGTAAGACTCTTCCGCGCAGTGAAAGCAGAATTATGTTCTACGACAGATTCAAAAGAACTATTTCAAATATTTACCGAAAACTGCTATAAGATGTAATACATTGTAAATATATCGGTGAACGATATTGCCATACAGACACCCGATATCGATATATTGGTGGAAACGCCGTAAAAAAATGTCGACGTTTCGGTGTTTCGATATTTTATGAACAGCCATAAATTTCAATTGGAATCATTAATTGCATATATGAAGAAATACCCCCAATTAGGGTCACACCTCAGAAGGAGTATAGAGCGACGTGGTTTCAAGTGTGTGAAAAATTGGGAGATCGATGTTAAGCTACAACACTGTTACATAACTTTGGGTTTGTGTTGTAAAAGTGGTGCTTTGGCAGGCAAAACTGGAAAAGAGCTAAGCAAAAAATACCTTGCTCCCTGGTGCGAGCCCTTAAAGCTGAATAAATTTTGTTCAATATTTCAGCGTAATCTATGCTTTACTCTATTGCTGCCTAAATACATAAATGCACATATTACGACACTGATATAAATTAGTGTTTCGCGTTCGGCAATAAACTAAGTTTTCGCTACGATTATTACAGATCGGTTTTACGTACATTTGCCTTCCATGGCACAGTCTTAAGTAACCATCAAAATCATTTTTCTACTATTAACCGATCTTCTTCCTTGGTTTTATGAGGTTTAATTATACAGGTTACATACCCCCAGTATGCTTAAGGAATGTTCTAACTTAGGCTGCGCTTTACTATTAGTACTATCGTATGTCGCTGTGTTCTTCACAACAGCTGCCGTTCCGGAGATGGCTCTAACCTGCATACGTCTCTGAAATGTTAATTCATCAAACCACTGAACATTCATTGTAAAATAAAGAATTTACTTTCAACTTCTATTAAATCTACAAAGAGTGAAACTTACGCTCATTTTGGCACTAGGTACTAACCAGTCTGTCAGTCGAAACTCTGCTGTTGCGTTTCTCGTTTCCAAGAAAGAAATAATCGTACGCTGCCTGCTTTTGCATGCCTACGTCCATACTGGTTGGCTTCAAATCTAAACAGCGATTATCGCTGCGCTTCCGTCTTGCGTGTGTGCACATGCGCTGTTACTCGCTCGTGTGCATCGCGTCTACTATTTACCAAAACGTCGAGCGTAAAAGCGGAATTTTTCTCAAGCTCATACGTGGATTTCTTTTGGAGACACAGAGGATTGGTGAATCATTTTGTATAGCCCTTAAACTAGGAACCGGACAGAACTATCTTTTTAGCGTTATTATTCCACTGTATAAATTGAAATTGTATCTATTACACATTTCGTCCTGTTTAGGCAAATGGAGCAGATAGGTTGGTTCAAAAATAGCCCTGAGCACTAAGGGACTTAACTGCTGAAGTCACCAATCCCCTAGAACTTAGAACTACTTAAACCTAAGTAACCTAAGAAAATCACACACATCCATGCCCGAGGCAAGATTCGAACCAGCGACCGTAGCGGTCGCGCCGTTCCAGACTGTAGCGCCTAGAAACGCTCGACCACCCCGGCCGGCAGATAGGTTGGTTCTTCTTCCATCTGATGTGTTCTCCGGTGGCCTTGAGGGTCTTATGGGGACAGTAATAGTTGAAGGACGGTTTCTTAGAAAACCTAAAAACAATACTTTTTACCGTTTTTCGTACCAAAACAGAGCTCCCTGTTCCAATACGGATATGCATAGAAAATGAATGTAATTTTTGTGATACATTCTTAAGATTACGGCCTTGAACCATCTTGAAAATTTTCGACACATCCTTAGCGGTTACCGAGATGCAGAGGCTCAAACTCATCCTACTTGTACACGTAAAATCCGATGCAATGCAAATACGTGGCTTTTGAAGTGACGTAGCACTGAAAAATGTGCTGTAAAGTGTCTGCTTTATCTTCGTAAGGGTTCTGGGAAACCTAGTTTTAGTGCTGAAGCACATGTGTCATTGTTTTGCGCATAAAATAAGGTATGAGGTGAAATATTAGTTTGAATTATTTCAGTTTCACATTGGTAACTAAACAATTTTACTGATCCATAAAGTTCTTTTCATATGAGTGACATGCTCTTCTGCGGTTGGAAAAAGAAGGGAACTAGAAGAAAAATGATCCCAAACGAGCACAAAAAAGGCGAATATGCTATGAGTGAGGAGTAGGATACCTACTGCCTCATTCTAACTTCTTCTACACCTTTAAAAATTATCCCTCAGATTTCGGTATCTGAATATTTTTGCGCTTTTTATGGCGAGAGAGAGGAAGTCAGACGCAGTCGGAAAGATATGGAAAAGTAATAAATACTGGACTTCAGTAGTCAGTGGCTGTAGCATAAAAAGAGCAAAGGAGGCAATGGGTGTTAGAGAGAGAGCGAGGGACATAGTGCGGGCGGAACATACTGCACATGGACAGAGCAATTGAGGCAGTGCCAGTGGATGACGAAAAAGGAGGAGCGGAAATGGTCGAGAGCGAGTGATAACATATGCTATAAATATGGAAAACTGTACTGAAATGCAGGAGGATCTGCAACGAATTGACGCATGGTGCAGGAAATGGCAATTGAATCTCTATGTAGACAAGTGTAATGTGCTGCGAATACATATAAAGAAAGATCCTTTATCATTTAGCTACAACATGGCAGGTCAACAACTGGAAGCAGTTAATTCCATAAATTATCTGGGAGTAGGCATTAGGAGTGATTTAAAATGGAATGACCACATAAAATTAATCGTCGGTAAAGCAGATGCCAGACAGATTCATTGGAAGAATCCTAAGGAAATGCAATCCTAAAACAAAGGAACTAGCTTGCAGTAACTTGTTCGCCCAATGCTTGAATAGTGCTCACCGGTGTGGGATCAGTACCAGGAAGGGTTGATAGAAGACATAGATAAGATCCAAAGGAGAGCAGCGCGCTTCGTTACAGGATCATTTAGTAATCGCGAAAGATTTACGGAGAAGATAGACAAACTCCGGTGGAAGACTGCAAGAGAGACGTTCAGTAGCTTGGTACGGGCTTTTGTTGAAGTATCGAGGACATACCTTCACCGAGGAGTCAAGCAGTATATTGCTCCCGCCTAATAATATCTCGTGAAGAGACGATGAGGATAAAATCAGAAAGATTAGAGCCCACACTGAGGCATACCGACAATCTTCCTTTCTACGAACAATACGAGACTGGAATGGAAGGGAGAACTTAGAGGTACTCAAAGTACCCTCCGCCACACACCGTCACGCGATTTGCGGAGAACGGATGTAGATGTAGAAGAACAGACACAGACAGTGAGAGGAGACAACGGTAGTGGACTGGAATGTACGAGACAGTAACGTTAAGAGGGAGACAGTGAAAGAAAGAAGATACGTTAATAGTAGGAGAGAACTAAGGAGGCTATGGCTTCGAGACAGGAGACAGTGGCTGTTTCGGAGACAAATAACGTCAGTGAGTTGGGCTGAATGACTGAGTGAGAATGGGGAAGCGGTGATGGGAGTGTACTGAAGAAGGCGAAAAGATGAGCTGGTACAGTGTACTGAGGAGGGCGAAGAGATGAGCTGGTACAGTGTACTGAGGAGGGCAAAGAGATGAGCTGGTACAGTGTACTGAGGAGGGCAAAGAGATGAGCTGGTACAGTGTACTGAGGAGGGCAAAGAGATGAGCTGGTACAGTGTACTGAGGAGGGCAAAGAGATGAGCTGGTACAGTGTACTGAGGAGGGCAAAGAGATGAGCTGGTACAGTGTACTGAGGAGGGCGAAGAGATGAGCTGGTACAGCGTACTGAGGAGGGCGAAGAGATGAGCTGGTACAGCGTACTGAGGAGGGCGAAGAGATGAGCTGGTATAGCGTACTGAGGAGGGCGAAGAGATGAGCTAGTACAGTGTACTGAGGAGGGCGAAGAGATGAGCTGGTACAGTGTACTGAGGAAGGCGAAAAGGTGAGCTGGTACAGTGTACTGAGGAAGGCGAAAAGGTGAGCTGGTACAGTGTACTGAGGAAGGCGAAAAGGTGAGCTGGTACAGTGTACTGAGGAAGGCGAAAAGGTGAGCTGGTACAGTGTACTGAGGAAGGCGAAAAGGTGAGCTGGTACAGTGTACTGAGGAAGGCGAAAAGGTGAGCTGGTACAGTGTACTGAGGAAGGCGAAAAGGTGAGCTGGTACAGTGTACTGAGGAAGGCGAAAAGGTGAGCTGGTACAGTGTACTGAGGAAGGCGAAAAGGTGAGCTGGTACAGTGTACTGAGGAAGGCGAAAAGGTGAGCTGGTACAGTGTACTGAGGAAGGCGAAAAGGTGAGCTGGTACAGTGTACTGAGGAAGGCGAAAAGGTGAGCTGGTACAGTGTACTGAGGAAGGCGAAAAGGTGAGCTGGTACAGCGTACTGAGGAAGGCGAAAAGGTGATGTGGTATCGGGCTTTTAAGTCTGAGGCTTTTTAACATGCACATATTCGCCTTTTCTGAGCTCCGGGAGTACCATTTTTCAGATGTTTTGTAATATAATATTCAACCCCTGTTCAAGTACAGGGCGAATAGTCACTGCGAAAAGGGAACG
Organism: Schistocerca gregaria; assembly: GCF_023897955.1. Lineage (NCBI taxonomy): Eukaryota > Metazoa > Arthropoda > Insecta > Orthoptera > Acrididae > Schistocerca > Schistocerca gregaria. Next base: position 115,127,563 of record NC_064925.1, read on the forward strand.
AATTACATCTTGTCTAATATGAATCAAATTTTGTTCACGACGAATGGTGGCTGTTTATAGTATTCTACGTAGTAGAGGAGAGAGATCTTTTGCGAATCCATTTTAATCTAATACAAGGAATTGTGCCGTTACCAGACGCGAGTACCGTGAAGCGTGTTTGGAAAAGAAATCACGATTTCCTTCCGGTAATCTGTGTCTGACAAATGACTAAGAAAATCGGTTAATTTCTGATGCAAATGGTAACGATATTATCAATGACAAACATAAATTTGAGACCCAATAGCTATTCAGAAATCTGAAACATATACTATTCAATGGTATGATGGTACGATTCATGAAACCGTACTAAACAATTACAAAATATTTCGCTGCAAAATATGTGTATAGTTCCACATAACTTGGAAAGCTCATGTATCTCCGAAATGAAACAAAACATCAAATATGCGATTGGCCAGTGATACACCTATTTCAGGGGCACACACACTCGACAGAGGTAATCCCTACGAGTAAATACACATCACTGAAGTCTTTTTTAATGCCACTGAACTGTAGCGCAATCTTTGGAGTGCAGGTGGCGTGGCACGTTTGCGGCGAGTGTCGTTTAGGTGGTTATCCTGAAGGAAGCTGTATGTGAAGCTGACCAGGTCTGGAGGCGAATAGTGGGTTGTCGCCATCCACACATCATCTGGCGGCTCCAAGTTTTCCCACTCTGTCATCGCACGGCGGTTTTGTTTGCTCGTTGACGAACTTTTAGTTCGTTGCTTCTGTGCCGAGACCATATTCATATAGATCTTGTTTTCCGCTGTGTGGTTAATAATTTTCACTGGTTCGCTTCCTAAGTGGCCTGCTGCTCCTACATTGGAATTTTAAGCTTTCAGCTATTTTCTGTTCCTGTGTCTGTCGAGGCGATTTTCTGATTGAGTCGCTCGTATCAAACGTGATAGATTTCATTCGGTAAAAGTCAGAGTGTTACAGTTTGATGGCGTGTTTTAAATTATTGAGGTTCTGTAAATTGCTTTGCGTCATTATTTAGGATGTTCAAAGTATTTTTGTTCGCGTGATACGCTTTTCACTAAATCGCCCAGTCGCTTCCTTATAGTTACTTTAAGCACGCAAGCGTATGTGCCAACCCGGGACAAATACACTACTGGCCATTAAAATTGCTACACTAAGAAGAAATGCAGATGATAAACGGGTATTCATTGCACAAATATATTATACTAGAACTGACATGTGATTACATTTTCACGCTATTTGGTTGCATAAATTCTGAGAAATCAGTACATAGAACAACCACCTCTGGCAATAATAACTGCCTTTATACGCCTCGGCATTGAGTCAAACAGAGCTTAGATGTCGTGTAAAGGTACAGGTGCCCATGCAGCTTCAACACGATACCACAGTTCATCAAGTGCAGTGACTGGCGTATTGTGACGATCCTGTTGCTCGGCCACCAGTGACCAGACGTTTTCAGTTGGTGAGAGATCTGGTGGTGCATTATTCTGCCGAAATGTAGGGTTTCGCAGGATCGAATGAAGGGTAGAGCCAAGGGTCGTAACACATTTGAAATATAATTTCCACTGTTCAAAGTGCCATCAATGCGAACAAGAGGTGTCCGAGATGTGTAACCAATGGCACCCCATACCATCACGCCGGGTTATACGCCAGTATGGCGATGACGAATACACGCTTCCAATGTGCGTTCACCGCGAAGTCGCCAAACACGGATGCGACCATCATGATGCTGTCAACAGAACCTGGATTCATCCGAAAAAATGACGTTTTGCCATTCGTACACCCAGGTTCGTCGTTAACTACACCATCGCCGGCGCCCCTGTGTGATGCAGCGTCAAGGGTAACCGCAGGCATGGTCTCCGAGCTGATAGGCTGATAGTCCATGCTGCTGCATACGTCGTCGAACCCGTTTGCGCAGATGGTTGTTGTCTTGAAAACGTCCCCCTCTGTTGACTCAGGGATTGATACGTGGCTGCACGATCCGTTACAGAGATGCGAATAAGGTGTCTGTCATCTCGACTGCTAGTGATAAGAGGCCGTTGGGATCCAGCACGGCGTTCCGTATTACCCTCCCGAACCCACCGATTCCTTATTCTATTAATAGCCATTGGATGTCGACCAAAGCGAGCAGCAACGTCGCTATACGATAAACCGCAATCGTTATAGGGTACAATCCGACCTTTATCAAATACGGAAACGTGATGGTACGCATTTCTCCTCCTTACTCGTAGCATCACAACAACGTTTCACCAGGCAACACCGGTCAACTGCTGTTTGTGTATGAGAAATTGGTTGGAAACTTTCCTCATGTCAGCACGTTGTAGGTGTCGCCACCGGCGACAACCTTGTGTGAATGCTCTGAAAAGCTTATGATTTGCATATCATAGCATCTTCTTCCTGTCGGTTACATTTCGCGTCTGTAGCACATCATCTTCATGGTGTAGCAATTTTAATGTTCAGTAGTGTTTATTTTGGTAGGTTCTACTTCCAAGCCAAGCTTGTGTTTACGTAGGTGAGATTCATCAGTCGACCATTCGCGTTTGCCTTTGACCTATTGTTTCCGCCCCACGCAAATGTTGAGAATTTTACATTTCCTTATCCTGGCGTGATCTGAAGCTGAATTTCGGTTGGTCTCCCGTGCAGCGGGCCCGAGGTTCGATTCCCGGCCGGGTTAGAGATTTTCTCCGCTTGTAGTCTGGGTGTATTGTTATTTTGTCCTCATCACCACCAAAGTCGCCCAGTGTGGCGCCGACTGAAATAAGACTCGCACTCTACGACCGAACTCCCCCTGATAGGGCCTTCCGGCCAGCAATGCTATACCATCATTTCATTTCTTTTGGGCGCTGAAATACTTTACTATCAGCTATACGTAGGGGTGGTTGCCTTTGTCAGTTATTACCTTTTAGCTTCTTTCCATGAATCTTATCTATGATGCCAAAGTGTAATGTGATGCCTTAAGTTTTTACTAGTTTTAGTCAAAAATTACTTCCGTGTTCATCAGTCTGTTTTTGCCTTGGAGTGTTCCCACTGCTTGCTTACAGAAGAGTCTTGTGAATAACGTATCGGACCTGCATGCCCACATGGCCAGCGTGTGGTGGTTTCGTATCAAGGAGCTCAATTGTTTTTGTTTACTGTTAACGAACTTCTTTTTCGAGAAATCTGAATAATTTTTTGTATTTTAGTCGAACATTTTATAGATGTTTGTGGCCTACCTGTTTTAATGACTGTTTTCTTAGAACCTTTGAGAGATTCTTCTAACATTGCTTCTAGTATTGAAATACGCTTTAAATATTTCAAAAATAGTAAGCAGTGGCACAGAAAAACTGTGTATATTGAAAAGAGAATAACACTTCTAAATTTAAAATTTCGTACTTCATGTTCTCGTGAACAATTTTTTGAGGAGTTAACAGCAAGTGTTGTAATTAACACTATAACGTATTGTCATTGATCCGACTGAAATATTTCATTTCGGTGCTGATTGATTATGAGTAGATGTTCTTAAATGATTTTGTCAATTTACATAGTTTTTTCTTAGTACGTCGAAGTCCTGTTAACCTAATTTGCAAACTTATTTTGACTGACAAGTTTTAATTCAAGTCTTGATACGAATCATGTTCAATCGTTAGTTTGCAAGTTTTTTTGTTTTGTTTCTGTTGTAATTAAAATGAGAAGTACAGTTAATAAGGGTAGACTTTGTTTTACAGCTGCAAATCGTGCACCACCTGAAATACTTCGACTTTAAATAATGGAAACGTTGTCACAGTTTCCGTCGTAATGCTGTAATGTCTGTTGCCTGCACTGTCTTGTAGTTTCTGTTTATTTTTAATTCACTGGCTTTGTGAACTTGCCAATACAACCATTTTTAAGAGTGGAATGTCAGTTATGAGGTCTACGAGAAAGACAGACCTCAGTGTGTACGTCACGAAGGTAGGCCGAACTCGCTTGCTCGCTCAGCAAACAAGCTGAGTTCCTACACCTGTTGTCTCATAACTAAATGCGTATGTTCAAACGAGAATTGCATCTTCTACAGGAAACCACCATTATGGAGTTTTGTTATTTAGTAGTCCCACAACGATAGGAAATCCGTAGGCCTACTAATAATTTTGTTTCCTCTCTACTGGGGTACAATAAAATTAAAATCATGCCAAAGTGATTATCAGTTGCATGAGGCACCACATCTTGTATGGAATGGGGACCGTTACGCAGAACAAACTGAATACTATAAAAAAAGCCATTAAACTATTCGTGTTGTAAGTAGGCTGTTTACGGTTTTTTATTTGTAACCCCACCTCTGTATGAAAATTACTGGCTGTACTGTGTGCAGTCTGTGGCAGTTTGGCATTGTTGTAATACTCGCCATTGTAGCGTTGGGCAGTTGATGTTAGCGGTGCGCAGTTGGAGGCGAGCCGCCAGCAGTGGTGGATGTGAGGAGAGAAATGGCGGAGTTTTGAAATTTGTAAGAATGGATGTCATGAACTGCTATATATAATATAACTATTAAGGTAAATACATTGTTTGTTCTCTATCAAAATCTTTCATTTGCTAACTATGCCTATCAGTAGTTAGTGCCTTCTGTAGTTTTAATCTTTTATTTAGCTGGCAGTAGTGGCACTCGCTGTATTGCAGTAGTTCGAGTAACTAAGATTTTTGGTGAGGTAAGTGATTTGTCATAGGTATAGGTTAATGTTAGTCTGGGCCATTCTTTCGTAGGGATTTTTAAAAGTCAGATTGCGTTGCGCAAAAAAAAAAAAAATATTGTGTGTCAGTTTAAGCACATTCGTGTATAATAGTTCAAAGAGGACGTTTCAGTGTAGAGAATTGATCTGAAATTTTGTTGTACGACTAGTTATCAGTCAGAGTTCGTAATAGATTCCAGTAGAAGATGCAGTTCTCGTTAGTACGTACACAACCTGTTGAAACATCGCCTTAGAAAAATTTATGAATTACTGTGCTGGTAAACCCCAAACATTATTTGATTTTCGAAGAACTGAGCGAAACTGTACGTACTCAGACATTTCTATCTTTTCTTATTCTGATCATCAGTAAACTGACAGAATATTTTTAGCGCAACGCAATACGACTTTCAATAATCCCTACAAAAGAATGGCTAACAATAACCTATACCTTTAAGGAATCACTTGCCTCACAAAAATCTTCCTTACTCTAACTGTTGCAATACAGCGAGCGCCAATACTGTCGGCTAAATAAAGCATTCTAACTACTGAAGGCACTAAATACTGATAGGTATAGTTAGCAAATGAAAGATTTGAGAACAAACAATGTCTTTACCTTAATAGTGTTCAAAAGTCATATTGTATGTATCAGTTCATGACTTCCAGTCTTACAAATTTCGTTTTTCTGACGGACACATGTCCAGATCATCCACTTTCAAAACTCCGCCATCTCTCTCCCCACATCCACCACTGCCGGCGGCTCAACTCCAACTGCGCAACGCTACGCGCTGTTCACATCAAACTGTCGAACACTACAATAGCAAATATTCCCACAATGCAAACCAGCCACAGACTTCACACAGTACAGTCAGTGGTTTTCATAGAGAGCGCTACTTGACGTTACCAGCATAAAAACCTGAACAGCCTACTTACGGTGTTAACTCCTAACTATTTACGAGTTAACAGGTTTGGAAACGCATTCTGTCTGTTGAGTCGAGCAAAAGAGCGAGCTCAGACCCACCTTCGTGACGTACTTGCCGCGGCCTGTCCTTCGCGGATCTCTGTCAGTTATACGTTGAGGACAACACAGCACCCGGTCTCCGAGCACAGACAAGTGTTCTGCCCACCCGCGAATTGAACTCGGCCGCTTCTGTTAGCAATGCACAGCGCTGACCGCGCAGCTACCGACCAAGACCGCTGTGAAGCTCCCTGCAGGCAACTCTTGCTTTACATTTTACGGCAGAATGTGTTGGCGCCATTGCCATCCACTGAAGTCTGTATCTCAGATAATACTGGACTCGCAATGGGGAAGACGACTGTTCAAACCCGCGTTCGGCAATCCGGATTTAAGTTTTTTGTGATATCCCTTTATCATTCCAGGCAACTGCCGGGGTAGTGTCTTCGAAAGAGCGCAGTCGATTTCTTTCCCCATCCTTGGCACAATCTGAGCTTGGTCTCCGTCTCTAACGACCCAATCTTCCTTCCTTGCAGATGATATCAGCTTTAGAACAGTGAAAAACAAGACTGTCACCACTAATTATGCCTAGTTTTAATTTCCGTAGTAAAACAGGCATGTTCCATTTGAAAAAGCTGTTTGTTGAGAGTGAAATTTGTTTACTTTTATGGATTGTGCATTCCTGCCCATTGTGTGAGCCTGTGACATATGTGCGCTCCTGTCCAATTACATTTTTGACATTTATTTTCGTTTGGAAACAGCTGAGGTGGCAGAGTTATGACAGACCGCTGCACCTAATGGGATACCAGTTCGATTTTGCACAAAGTACGCGAAGGAACTTGCCCCCCTTCTTGCAGCGGTGTACCGTAGGTCTCTAGAAGAGCGAAGCGTTCCAAAGGATTGGAAAAGGGCACAGGTCATCCCTGTTTTCAAGAATGGCCGTCGAACAGATGTGCAGAACTATAGACCTATATCTCTAACGTCTATCAGTTGTAGAATTTTGGAACACGTATTATGTTCGAGTATAAGGACTTTTCTGAAGACTAGAAATCTACTATGTAGGAATCAGCGTGGGTCTCGAAAAAGACGGTCGTGTGAAACCCAGCTCGCGCTTCTCGTCCACGAGACTCAGAGGGCCATAGACACGGGTTCACAGGTAGATACCGTGTTTCTTGACTTCCGCTAGGCGTTCGATACAGTTCCCCACAGTCGTTTAATGAACAAAGTAAGAGCATATGGATTATCAGACCAAGTGTGTGATTGGATTGAAGAGGTCCTAGATAACAGAACGCAGCATGTCATTCTCAATGGAGAGAAGTCTTCCGAAGTAAGAGTGATTTCAGGTGTGCCGCAGAGGAGTGTCGTAGAACTGTTGCTATTCACAATATACATAAATGACATTGTGGATGACATCGTAAGTTCACTGAGGCTTTTTTCGGATGATACTGTGGTATATCGAGAGGCTGTAACATTAGAAAACTGTACTGAAATGCAGGATGACCTGCATCGAATTGACGCAAAGTGCAGGGAATGGCAATTGAATCTCAATGTAGACAAGTGTAATGTGCTGCGAATACATAGAAAGAAAGAGCCCTTATCATTTAGCTACAATACAGCAGATCAGTAAATGGAAGCAGTTAATTCCATTAATTATCTCGGAGTAGTACTAGGAGTGATTTAAAATGGTATGATCGTATGAAGTTGATCGTCGGTAAAGCAGATGCCGGACAGATTCATTGGAAGAATCCTCAGGAAATGCAATCGGAAAACAAAAGGAAGTAGGGTACAGTACGCTTGGTCGCCCACTGCTTGAATACTGCTCAGCAGTGTGGGATCCGTACCAGATAGGGTTGATAGAAGAGATAGAGAAGATCCAACGGAGAGCAGCGCACTTCGTTACAGGATCATTCAGTAATCGCGAAAGCGTTACGGAGATGATAAACTCCAGTGGAAGACTCTGCAGGAGAGACGCTCAATAGCTCGGTAAGGGCTTTTGTTGCAGTTTCGAGAACATACGTTCACCGAGGAGTCAAGCAGTATATTGCTACCTCTTACGTATATCTCGCGAAGAGACCATGAGGATGAAATGATTAGAGCCCACACAAAGGCATACCGACAATCCTCCTTTCCACGAACAATACGAGACTGGAATAGAAGGGAGAACCGATAGAGGTACTCAAGGTACCCTCCGCCACACACAGTCAGGTGGCTTGCTGAGTATGGATGTAGATGTAGATGTAGGGCACCTAGCATACACGCAAGGCTAGACAAGAAACCTGCTGCGAACATCATGAAGGAGCTACTGTACTACCAATCTGAAATAATATCGAAGTCCGCATATAATCCGAAGTATGTAGCAGTTGATTACAAGCTTGCCTCTTCTGCCAACATCCAGAAACGGCTTGTTGAATATACGAGGTAACAAATTAAATTGTGTGCGATTCATTGTAGAGCACCCCATCCTACCGAAAATTTACAGCAGTACTAACATAAAATGAATAAAAAATAATGCTAATGAAAATCAGCTTCTCTGAACATCCGTTTATCATATAAGCTACGGTTTAGTCAGTATTTTGGTGGTAGTCTCGATCTAACTACTTTCAACAGATGAGAAATCTAAATACGATATTGTTGGGAGTTGTTCGTTCCTTGCGGAATTTGCGAACAGTATAAATGATGATGAAGAACATAATTTATGCCAGCCTTACTGACCTCTTGTCCGTTACATGACCAAGCTGCTACGATCAAAGTCATCATTCGTCGAGGGCAAGAGCAGACTGGATGTAAACTCACCTGCGAGAAAGAAAAAAGAATTAAACTAGGCATATTAACTATTTTAAGATATTTTATACTATATAGTCTAAATGTGATTAACACGGTACGCGAAGTAATCGTTAGGCAAAGAGAGAGAGAGAGAGAGAGAGAGGAAATTAGAGGGTGGCAAATGGGACAGCAATGATCAGCTTAATTGTAAATACACCTTGCCTACATTATTTCTTCAGTTGCTAAGGTATTTATCATAGCGTGTGGGTATTTTCTACGGATCCTAAAATTAATTTGCTAACTGAGGCGATTATGTTTGCTTGTGGCACTACTAGAGAAGTTATTGATAAGTTCTCATGTTTCTGTGTTTGACATATTAACCTATCCTACTACTTTGTGTTACTCTGAATTCACTTGACATGAATCATTTTGTTCGCAAGCATCTTCAAGCCATTGACACTCACCAAATACTCTTTTTAACCTCACGGATACTTGCCGCATCTATGATTTGTCGATTTAAGAAGTGGATCACGGCTACTCGTCTTTGAGTATGTCTTTAGATGATTGTGTGCAGCTTCCAAGAAAATGGATGGTATAATTGAGAGAAATGTGACAATGCAGAGCCACTGGAACATTGGCGGCAACAGTGGAGATGCTTCAAAAATTTTCTGGTGCTCCATTAGAATAGACGTTTATATTACTGAAAGACGACTGACGTAAAATTTTCTTACAAACTGAAAGTGCTTGCGTATCGATCAACCATAATGCGATTGAGAAAACGTGTGTTACTCTAAAGGAAACAAAAGTTTGTATTAAATGAACTTCGAGGCTGATAGAGACGTACCTGGTTGAGATAAAGGGGATGCTATCAGCAGCTACTTGTTTGGTGGAGCAGCCTTTATTCCCTGGGGTGGTTCAAGGAATTTCTGGCGAGAGTAAACCTAGAATGAGCATTTGTTTATGACTGCTGAGGCACATCTATAGACGCCTGCAGCTGAGACTGGCTCTGAGACAGTTGAGTGTTCAAACGTTCTCTACCCAGTTTTGTTCGAATTAATAAATGAAGTGGCACCCCTTAAACTGAAATCATGTAGGGTAATAATAGTGTTCCCGAAACCAACTCCAAAAATTGCTGTTCTTGGATCGCATGTTAGAAACCACGGCCTAAGGAAAAGAAATTCAATGGGGACACCGACACAGCTTCAGAATAGGCAAGGTAAGTAATCCTTCACCTGACGTTCAAGCAGAGAACCAAATGAAATTTACTACAATTTTGTTCGGAAGTTGATTGATTGTTGTTGTCCACCTGCAATCTTTCGCCTATTACCGCTTGTTTCTTTAGTGTGTCCGATTTAGCGATGTAGCATGGCAGAGAAACTTCTTATCTTTCATTTATTTGATGGAAGAGCAAACGCAACCGACTTGGTGAATCTACACAAAAACCTAACATTTTCCTATCCGCGTGGTAGAGATCTTGTTTCAAGACGTCTTATGTTTCTCATTAGTGCGCAGGTTTGTCATGGGCTCAAAGAGAGAGAAATCAACAAACTCTGATGGAAAATATTGCTGTCTCATTTTTTCACACGCAATTCGCTGAAGCTTAACACGGTTCTCATCCTTCAGCGCTGTTTATTGAAAACAAATATTCACGATTTAATTACATTTCTGAAGCTCAATTGGAACGCCGAAACAAAAGGACCTTATTTCCGCACGTCACTGCTTATCACACACACAATAGATATCGTGTGAACTCTTCCACAATCGGTGAGGTAAAAATATTTAATGAAAACTGATCTAATGAAATTAAATCTAATAGTATCGGAGCCGAACAGTAAACAGAATGGCAATACGCAAATCTGATAGGCTCTGAGGTTTCCATTCGCCTTTTGTGTTTCCTCCATGCTTTTGTGCGTTAAATCACGCGCTTCGCTGATATGCACTCACTGGGGAAGTGAATGAATAGAACACCGACCGATTGGGTTTCGGGAGGAACAATTTGCCATCTGTTTATTCCTCTTTCATGTTACGGTGTTTTGGCTGCAATACTTGATTTTGTATTAATACGTCGTACGGTCCTTCTAAAGAGTGCAGCTGTGTAGAAAGGTAATGGGGATGATGAATGTGTTTAGGGGGACCTGTTTATATCTGAAAGAAACTCGGATTTTCTAACATTATAGGAACAATAATTTTGCTCAATGGAATTACGAATTAGGTGATAAACTGTTAAGCACTTCTTTCATTTTTTAACCTTATTTCTAATCGGCTAAAGAAGGTCAACTTTCGTTTTTATGTACTTACTGAAAATTTCTAAGTCGAAACGGATTTTTTTCCGAGGTAATAACCTCATAGAGCAGTTGGGGATGACGACTTCTATAAATCTGCAATGCTGGGCACCAATGGTAACTCCAAATTTTTATCACGATCAGCTGTTATTTTTCTAAGGAAAGGACAGCACAATGTAGCAACAAGAAAACATATGTTAATATATTTACTGTAAAATCCTGTATTAATAAATTTGAATGTACATAATACAGGTGTTTAGTCTCTTAGAAAATATTAGAAACGTTGAACACTGATGATCAGCATCTATCACTCCATCAAGGGGCTAGTCTCTGACGAACTCATATGCACTTCTTTTGTGTTAGTCATGTACCTCGTCTGTCTTAATTTTAAAAAAAGGAAATCCTCTCAACAACTATAACCCACAATTTACGCATTATTTCGATACTAATCCTATTCGTGCAACAAACAATCTCTCGTGTCCATAAGTGACGTTGACGTCTGCTGTGTAGGGCCTACGTGTAATTGTCGTTGTCTCAGATCTGCAGTCAGTATTGGTTCGTATGAATAAAGAATCTTTCATTGCTGTCGTAGCTTTCCAGGCTTCAAAAGTATAGTTTAGTATTAAGTTGACTGTGTTATTTAATTTGCTTTGACAATTTCACGTAGGAAAACGAACTTAAATGTTTTTCTAATAATAAATAAGCAATGTGGTACAATGTACTGTGATACGGCAAATTTATTTTACAAGAAATTCATACCGATAATGAACATGTGTCTAATACTGAAGTAATTTCGACAAATGCCGTAGAAAAATGAGAAATTAGATAAAATTCTTGCTTTTCGCTTTCAGTATGACGAACATCTGAAATAATTTTTTCAATCCTCAAATACGGGAAATCGCTTAATATGAGACAGTTGGTGACCACAGAAGTGTTATCACTGCGTAAGCTTACCTTGAAACGCACTGAGAACGCGGAACTTTTTATTTGTATGTCTTTAGTAATAGATGACACGAATTTAGTAGATATGGATGAAGACCTTTATACCAAAGCCGCTTTACAAACCAAGCGACTACCCGCTGCTTGGGGCAGTGAGCTGAAAGGCACCAGAGGCGACAACTGATAAGATTTCTATACGTGATGTATCAATTAGCAGCGGTCACTTTCGATGTCCAAGTGCAAGATTGCTGTACATGTTCGGATCACAATTAGCAGCCAAAACGGACTCGTGTGAAAGCATATTAGAGCAAAGGCGGCAGCGGTGAGGGGGTAAAAAAAAAAAAAAAAAAAAAAAAAAAAAAAAAAAAAAAATGCCGCTTGTGCCCAGAAATGCTCTGGACTCAGCTCTGACTATAACTGTATATTTAAAAAGCAATTTTACTAAAAAAAGTGGATCACTGCCCAAACTGAAACCAAGCAAGAGAAGATATATTTAGGCCTTAATTTATCACTGGCTGAAGGAATTTGAAAGCGATCGCGTGAATACTGTGAATTTGTGAAACGGCAGTTGATCGAGATTCTTTCAAAGAAATTATCAGTATTTGAATCTGATGATAAGGGAACGAAGTTGACGTTACTTCGACAAATTGTTACACTGGAGCGAAGTTGGGAAGCTCTGAAGATGGTCCCTAATGGGCAAAACAGGTAGCTAACTGCATTGCATCGCAGCTCTAGCTATAATACATTATCATTTCTATATTTTCAATAGCTACTTTACGTTTCGACGAAAATGTTATCTGCCACTGTACATTTCATATATATTAGGGTCAGTCCAAACGAATTGCTCACTATTCTTGTAAAAATACAGTTTTCATCCTGCGTGTAGTTTTACAGTATGTAGATACATCCTTCCCGCTTGTTTTTGAACTTAGTTCAACCTGTTCCCGTGAGTGGCGCCGTCACAGCATGTCTTCGAGATGGCTGCCACACTTACGTTCGTCAGAAGCAACGTGCTGTCATACAATTCCTGTGCTGTCATACAATTCCTATGCTGTCAAAACGAGAGTGGGAAACATCCAAAAGAGGTTGAAAAAGGTGTGTGGAGATGCTGTCTATCGCAGTACAGTTCGTCGGTGGGCAAGCAGGTTACGTGATGAAAGCGGGCACGGCAATATAGAGGATTGTCCTCGCAGCGGCAGGCCTCTTACTGCACACATTCCAGATAACGTGCACAGAGTTAACGAATTGGTGGCTGCTGACAGACGCATCGCAATGAACGAATTGTCACGCTACGTTGGGATACGGGAAGGAAGTGTTTGCAGAATACTGAAAGTGTTGGCGTTAAAAAAAATTGTGCCAGATGGAATCCCAGGATGTTGACAGTGGCTCACAAAGGAAAAGGGGGAAGAAGAAAGAGAAAAAAAAGAAAAGAAAAGAAACAGAATGCAGCGAAGTTTTGGAACAGTACGAGAATGGTGAAGACGAATTTCTTGGAAGAATTGTGACAGGTGATGAAACATGGCACCATCCTTTTTCGCCAGATACGAAGAGATAATCAGTGGAGTGGCAGCATGCAAATTCACCCAAGAAAAAAAAATTAAAATCACACCCTCTGCTGGACAAGTTATGTCTACGATGTTTTTCGATTCCGAAGGACTTTTGCTTGTTGACATCATGCCAACTGGAACCACCATAAATTCTGATGCATATTTGACGACACTGAAGAAACTTCAAGCTGGACTGAATCGTGTTCGACCACATCGGCAAAAGTAGAATGTTTTGCTGTTGCATGACAATGCACGACCACATTTCAGTCAAAAAACCATGGAAGCGATCACAAAACTCGGATGGACAACACAAACACCTGCCTTAAGTCCTCAACTGGCTCCATGTGACTATCAGCTCTTTGGGAAACTGAAAGAACAAGGTTTGAAGATGATGACTCCCTTGTGCACGCTGCCAAACAGTGGTTCCCACGGGTTGGTCCAGAATTTTACCGTGCGGGTATACAGGCGTTGCTTCCGAGATGGCGTAAGGCAGTTGAGAGGGATGGAAATTATGTGGAGAAATGAAAGTATTGTTCCTAAAGGATTTATCTACACACTGTAACAGTCTGAAGCATGTAGAATAAAAGATGGATTTAAAAAAAATAGTGTGCATTTCTTTGGGACTGACGCTCGTACTTCGTGGTAGCGTGGCAGAAGAATAAATTTTGATCAAGATGTTAACGGTAAGGAAAGGTCAAACGAGTGGGTAGATGATGTTTCCATGAGCTGCTTTATTCTGTTGCACACCAGAGTACTTTTATTGAGCACGCTTAAAATTTTGTTAAAATTCCACTGGGCGAGCTCGAACAGTGTAGGTTAGCACTGGTCAGCTGCGTCAGTGAACGCAGCATACCTCCAGTGCAACAGAGCTCGAAATCGGGCTGACAGAAGCCGAAGCATCGCTGCAGTACGTAACAGGAAACTGTAACACCTTAACTTTGCCGCCAAGTGCCACTAATAACGCAAATGTGGGGAGAAAGAAGCGAGTTCAGCAACCTAGAATCATAACTAAAATTGCCAAAGTGAGGTAAGGAGCGCTGACGGTTCCGTTAAATGGGGCAAATGTGATCATACAATGAGAGCCACTGTGTCATAGACGCAGGCTCGATCCTTTTAATAGATAGTGTAATATTTCTGGCTTTTTCAGCCATCACATTAGGCTCCAGGAATCTATTCCCAGGGCAGTGGAGATGCCAGAAGCATAGAGATGACGCCATGTGGGATGAGGTAGCGGTGACAGATGTTAGATTCGGTACCACTCCCGTGAGAAAGACCGCCTGCATGCTGCTGCTGCTGCTGCTGCTGCTGCTGCTCTGTGATTGGATGCTGTGTTCGGCGGTATGGCGCCAAAATGTTAAATTTCAGTTGCTATTATTAATTAAACATGTCATCCAAATTACTTCATTTTTTTAAATAAACATTTCTCAGCAGCCAGCTAAAAGTCAGTCATTTCAAATTTATAAAAATCAAAGTATTACTAAAGCAAGAGACTGACGATTTTACTGCCGATGCACTTCGGTGGCGTTGGGGTCACACCTTGCTGGCTTGGCGCGCGAAGTGTCTCGGGCAGTCCGGCTCTCTAGTTCTGACAGTTCCAGTAGACAGGCATGTTGTCTGTGGCAGGATGTATTTAATGTTATTTTAGCCTGATATAATAACTGTTGAATGATATGTTCAATACGTTGTGATCAAGAATAATTTCTTGTGTCTATATCAATAAAAACGCAAGTGGCATCCCAAATGAGTTATAGTTTATTCGTAGCAGCAGTTCCTTGCGAAGTTAATTTCAGCCTCAAGAAAAAGAATCCACGGCCTGCGTGTTTTCTGCGCTGGGGACATCACCATCATGAAGACAGCAGGTTAGTGAAGTGTACAAGAACTTATGTATTCCACACAGTGCAGTGGAAACTATGCACCTCACGTGTACTGCATGCACAGTACATATGTGCTCAGTGCCACGTCATCTGCAGTAATGCAGAGGAGGTAAACAAGGATGAAAGTATTGACACTATCTCACTTTTATTCCTTTTTTTCTTGCCGTAATAGGCTTTCGGCTTTAATAGATATGCTGCCGTACTCCCATGTCCATGTCGTTATAACCAGAGACAATGACAGTCTAACGCGTTTCAGTGAAACCAGGACAAGCAGATCGATGGTAGTCCGCCAGATGATTGCTTGCTGAGTTCAACACCGAGCGGCAGCCGACCGGTCCATACCAACGCCGCGGTGTAGCAGTGCCGTCTTTGCGAACGCTTAGGTGGGAGTAGCATAGAGTGACTGCAGAGGATCCCAGCGAGCAGCGCTCTGTTGGCCCATTGCCGTCAGCGCCGTAGAACGCGGCCGCCGCACTCGCTGGCAGTAGAGATGAGTTGTGCTGCGGCTCGCGTTGGTACTGTTGGTAGGTTTCCGCTTTCTTAGGACAGACAGTATCGTTTAATTGGCATGGTTGCGGTGGTTTCTCTTCTGCTCGTGTTGACTGGCGCCACTCAGTTTCGCAAGCGTTACTAAAATGTAGACTTTCACGGCCGTCAGTAGCGAGCCAGTGGGTGTGTTGGACCTTCCATCGACCTACGGACCCCCTTGAAGATGTCTCCCGCAGTCGGAGACAAAATTCATCAACCGACCACGGCGTAACTGCCCGGATAGTTATAATTCGCAAGCATTGCCTGTCCTCTAGTGGCAGCAGCGGCGGTTATCGATATGTAGTAACTTTTGCCCTATCTTTAGAGCGACGTTGTTTTTCCTGTTCGTGTGAGTTGGCCAGATCGGTTGAAGACTCAGGAGGAGCCAGGTCCGCACAGTGCCAGAACAGACAGACCGCTGGCGGCACGCACGGACTGCCGGATGGAAGGGCTGTGGTTACGAGGGTGCACAGCCTCATCGTAAAGCGAAACCAGCATGCTTGAGTGCATTTCTTCGAGCATAAATATAATAGACTCGCCCTGACGCAATTTTCGTGGCTCCAGCATCTCTGGGCTAACGTCACGTGAATGTTGGCAAAAAATGGTTGCTTCGTGTTGTGCTTACGGGTGTGCTCAGTATTTTGTCGGGGGACATGGCATTACATTTCACGTGTAAATGTTTCTATGATATTGCAGATGTGTTTATTGAAATCTGCTGAAGTGAC
Organism: Schistocerca gregaria; assembly: GCF_023897955.1. Classification (NCBI taxonomy): domain Eukaryota; kingdom Metazoa; phylum Arthropoda; class Insecta; order Orthoptera; family Acrididae; genus Schistocerca; species Schistocerca gregaria. The sequence continues at coordinate 115,143,864 of NC_064925.1, forward strand.
TTTTATATGTTCTTTATACACTTGAAATAGAGTATCACGTAAATTAAAGTGTTGAAAACGATGCCTGTAAAGTCAGACTCATATTACATTTTGGAAACTATTTGTGACGATTCGGTTACAGAAGTAAGTGTAACTGTTTCTCGTTCCTACTCATAGGTTCCCTAAGGATGAAAACCGAAGACAGCTTTGTATACAGGCCCTGAAACGGAACAACATTAAGCCATCTGCACATACGCGCCTTTTTGTATATACAAGATAGATTATAATAAGGTAAGAGCACCTATAGTCGACACATGAAGGTAATTTTTTTCTACCTTCTAATACTATTTAATAAACGTTGGCTACATAATTATTTTCTGTAACTTCAAAATCTCAACTTTCATCTAAAATACAATTTTTTAAACTGATAGCTTACACTTTCGTAAAAATAGTAGGAACTGAACCTCTTAAGTGCACCTAAAATTGATACTCTAAAATGGACCTGCTCCTAAAGTCGACAATTTTGGCACCTATACTTAACGTAATTCCCATATCCAATTTTCTTTTGTAAGTGACTAGAGATCAGAAAACGGCAAATCGAATGTTTAAGGTTTTGACACGAGCCAACTCTTACTGTTTGAAAGAATTTTAACGACAATTTACTTTAATTGATAGCTTATAGTAATTTAGTCCTGCTGCCCACCAGAGTGGCGTTCCATTTATTTGTTAGATTTTATAAATTGTACTGTGAACAAATCCCGTTCAAATGTAGTTCTGACTTAATTTTCCGCGAATGATAAAGTAATTTTTGTAGGAAGCGTTTGTCGGTCAATTGAGAAATGTGGGTAAAATAAGATACAAACAGGATGGCAGACCGCAGATTTGAAATACCGCCACGTTTTGCCAACAGTCACGTGGTTTATGTTGGAGCCACACCAGCCCTATAGCTTCTGCACAGCAAGGCCAGTCTACTGGTATCTATGGTCTAAGGTTCATTTCAATCCAAGCAGAGAAACCACCATTATATCTCGTGATTCTCAATTGACATGGGTTCGTGTTGCTGCTCGTAGCGTCGCCGATGCGAAGAGCAGCGAGTGGACTGCGTGGGGAAGGCTTATCTAATTAACTTTCCTCGACTTCTTATTACGGTTTACTACTTTCAACTTGTTACTATTTGTTAAGTTCAACCAGTGGTAAATTTTCTTGCCTGGTGGCCGCTAACGCCCCAGTTACCTGCCCTGGGGGTTGGTGTACCTTGACGCTGCTGTGCAGGAAGGCGTGTAGTTTCGACAGCTTTCTTGGTTTTAGGCCAGTTGGTAATATTTCTGTTCTGGTGGTAGTGGTTCTGTTCTCGTTCCGGGCGCTCTAAACACAGTATTCTGCGGACGTAGTGCAGACCGGTAGTTCCGGCTTTGGCGTATTGTTCCATCGTTGCATTAGGTTTATAGGACGTCTGATACCCCTCAGCAAGATTATCATTTGTCATTCGTTAGTCCGTCACTTTACTGAGTTACCATCTTGGCTGCCTATCTCATTGTTCGCGAATGTGTTTGTTGCCAGACGTTCTCAGAGGTCGATTTCTGGAGCACCGTCTGTGGTCCCTTGGTTTTTGTACGACGTGTATGTTCTAAAAGGTCTGATGGCCAGTACATTAGTGTAACGCTCCTCCAGGCCACGCCCTCTGCGGGTATAATCTGCCTCAGTACCCTTTAAGGAACTTATGTAATGCTCCTTGTGTTTTATTATTGTATTATTTACTACAATACCTTGTAATGCCTACATTAAAGGTTATATGTGTCTAGTTAATAGTTCTAGTCTCCTTCTGGAATAAATCTAGCAGTGTAGTGCTCAGTAGATGTTAAGGGTTGTGTTACAAAGTTGACCATCATCTTATTTCACCCGTTTGGTGATCAGTTGCTTCTTTTCTTTAATTAACCTTTGCTACTGTAGTTGTCATTTTAGAGCAGGTTTATAAATTTCTTGTATTATTTTCGTTCCTGGCGTGTAAGACCTTCTGCCCAGATCACAGTGGCTTGCTTTTAAAACTGACTGCTGTAACTGTATTCAATGGTGATTTGCTACATTGTAACTCACTGAAAACACTTATTTACACAGTTGTTTATTCCTTCGTTAATAACGTGTAGTATTTATATTTACTTTTGTATCTGGAAAAAGAAATGTCTCTGAGCACTACGGGACTTAACATCTGAGGTCATCAGTCCCCTAGAACTGAGAACTACTTAAACATGCCGGTCGGAGTGGCCGAGCGGTTCTACGTGCTACAGGCCTGAACCGCGCGACCACTACGTTAGCAGGTTCGAATCCTGCCTCGGGAATGAATGTGTGTGATGTCCTTCGGTTAGTTAGATTTAAGTAGCTCTGTGTTCTAGGGGACTGATGACCTCAGAAGTTAAGTCCCATAGTACCCTGAGCCATTTGAGCCATTTTAAACTACTTAAACATAACCAAGGACATGACACACATCCATGCCCGAGGCAGGATTCGAACCTGCGTCCGTAGCGGTCGCGCGGTTCCAGACTGAAGGGCCTGGAACCGCTCGGTGTTGATTCTGGAATTACTGGTTTAAAATAAATTGTGTATAACTGTAAAAGGCAACCAATAGTAACTGATTACGGCCCCGTCCACAATCGTAATCGAATCCTGCTTTCCCTTGGCTACTAGGTTTCAATGGACGTCAGGGACTCGCTGACAAGGTGTCAGCATTTCTTCGCGCCATGGTTAGTCGCGTTAGAGCGCTGCCTGCAGCGTTGGAGAAATTTATTGTTGTGTAGTCTCTGCTTGACTCTGGCTGTCCGCTGGACCGCACACCTTCACTCTTCCGTCGACCACCACATCACAACGCGACTCCTGGCACCGGTCGCTGCAGTACGAAGAATCTGAGTACGTGATCGGGTGTAAGTCAATCGTACCTGAAACGAATAGTACAGATCATTTCAATGTCTGTAGTATGATCCAAAGGCTTTCTCCAACCGTTATGAATCTGTACACTGTATCCCAAGCTCCAGAGGCGTTCTTAAACTACTTTGTAACAAGTGTATAATGGTCAGAAATTAATATTTAGTATTTTATTGACATAAACGGCTTATTCTTTGTTCCAACAATTTAAGGTCATTTAGTAACTCTTCAACGTTCCAGCCTCGTTCGATAGTTAATTACGTCGTTAAGTAATTTTCCGAAGTTTCTCAAACAGTTTTGAATGTTCGATCAGATGACCCTGCCACCGTGTCTCTACAGTGAATAAATCAATTTCACATATCACCGTTGTTTTGTATCCTCACAGCAATATGACCCCGATCATGATAACAATGAATAGGCTTATTTTTAAGAGACTCATCAGAAATCAACGTATAAAGAAGTAGTGCCATACTGAAGAATGAGGAATTATACAGTGTGTGAAGTCATTTCACGCCGCAAATTCTCCGAGAATGAAAGGCACTGAAGGCATTTCAGCTGAGAGGGAATGAGTATCCTTAGAAAACCAGGAAGATACAAGTTTAGGCAAGTTATTTGAACAAGAGAACTGATCCGAAAAGGGAGAAAATACAAAGATGTTGAGAAACTGAAAGGAATACTGCAAAACAAGTAACTCAGAAATAAAATCAGTAGAAAGTTAAAGCGAAATGGCTTAAGAAAAACCGCAATGAAATCAAAGGAACTGGCCGTCTAAACACAGATTCAACACAAATGAAAGAAACTAATTTTCGTTCAGATTAAATCCAAAGACAGGGCCGGTTCGACCGCAAACTTAACTCCAACGCGGATGAGGGGGCGGCGATGTGGAAAGTGTGAAATGAAGGCCGGCTACGAAGAGTAGGAGCTGTCTGCCCAATGAAAACAGACTACGTGTCGATATCAAGGGATCTATGCGGCTGTAGACGTAACATTGGACTGGTTTGGAGACATCGACTGTTGTACATTCAAAAGGTGAAGGCACAAGGGCGTTCTGCTGCAGTGCCTAGAAGAGAAGCAATAGAGAATAAAACTCCGAACACTTCCGTAGCATTTTATGACTTATTAGGTCTATAACTTTGCTTCAGCCGTTTTTCAGTAGATGGCATTAGCAGTTATGCAGATGGTAGGGCGCAAGTGACACACTAAGCTTAATCATTTGTCAACATAACTCCATGATAAAATCGCATATCTTACACTATATTACGAAGTTAATCTCGACTGAGTAGGTCAAAATACTAGCACACTTCTAGTCACTTGCGGGAAATTTTGCTTCACTGCTTTAACTTGATCTGCGGCTGAGGTTCATAAAATGCTGGGCAGGACCTATGGTACGACATCTGTTATTAAAAGAACGTGCAGGGAATAGTTCCAAGACTTCACGAACTGTGATTTTGACGTGGAAGACCAGCATGGTGGTGGAACAGAAGCATTTCGTAGTTACGGAATCTGACTGAAACAACCGAAGGAAATAATTATCGAAACAAGATTGATGCGTTTGTTTTGAGCACCGATAGACATTTGCCCACAGCACATCAATGGTCATAAAACGTGACTTTTCATCGTTGCGGTGCTCGACGCCATGTCGCAAAATCCGTCGGAACATACTAGTAACCATTGAAAATGCAAATTTCTATCCCTCCAGCCGTATTCTCCAGACGGTTCTCCCTCTGACTACCACCTTTTTCGATCAATGGCACGCAGCCTGGCTGAGCAGCATCTCCGGTCACACGAGAATGTGCACAGCAGAACACATTCAGGGACCAAAACAGGCCCACTTCTTCCGCCACAGGATTCGTATCCTGCCCCAAAGATGTCGGACGAAGAAAGGAGAATACAAGAAGCAGACTAATACAGGTAAAGAGGGCGTTACACGCCAAGAGATGTCCGCTAGTATCAAACACCAGCCCCAGTTTCAAGATGAAATTTCTAGGGTTATTCATTTGGAGCTGAGGAAGAGAATGAAAACTTATGAGATGCGTTGCTATAGAGGATTGAGGAAAATCTGGTAGACTGATAGGGTAAGGGATGACGAGGTTCTCTGTAGAATCGGAAAACAAGGCAAGGTGTGGAAACACTTAAGAAATGGGGAGTAGGCAGCAGGAAAGTTAGTAATCCGTGCTTCAGGAAATAGCTTCCACAATGGTAGAGGGAGCCATGGCAAAACCTGTAAGGAAAGATTCATACACAACAAGCACTTTAAGAAAATAAATAGCAACAACTGTAATTTTATGAGTTATTGTGACTACATTCAACAAAAAATTTCCATTTTGATCTTAGACTTACTTTGACCAAATTGCACCATTCATTTCTGATCTAGTCTTTTTAATGGTCATTGGGTTCCTGCACAATTCGGTTACATTGCTAGGATCACTTGCCTTGTTCCTTTATGATGTTTATGTCAGTTCCTTATTTTTTTATAAACTGAAACACATCCTCTGTCTTCAGGGCACTTCGTTACAGTACTGTGTAAGATTCGATTGTTTGTACTACCTGACTCAGTGTATTTTTTCAAGGGAAGTTTTTTTAATTACTGGAATATGGTAACTTTTATTTTATTTCGTGATATCTTAGCATTTTATTGTAAGCGGTTTTCATTAATACTGTTAGTGGGTACATGACAATTTTGTTGCCAATGTATATATGTCATGCATTTGAGTTGACATCTTGATATATTTTCCCCCTCTACTTATATTGTACAAATATCTATGTACGGTTAGTTTATTTTAAATAATTGCAACTGATGGTGCCTATCTCGTTTGTGGTATATCGTGAGCTTGATTTTATAAATTTATGCAGGGGCCCGAAGATGGTACTGTGAGGCAACGAAACTTGTGGTCAAAATAAACCTTAAAGTTACGGCTGTAAGTATTTATTTTCTTCAGTCTTTGACTATCCACAGTTCCACTCAGTTTAGACAAGATGAAACTACACAAACAAAGAGTTGAGGTTGTTGGATGTAAGATCTGCTTTGAGATGAAAAACAAGGCACGACGCATCAGAAAAAGGAAAAGCTGTGACAAACATGAAATACTATGCACCGTTTGAACAGGATAGCAGCGTATATGCTCCTAAGACATGATTTTATACGATTTTAGCCCACAGGTATAGGCGGTGCTCTCAGACAAGTACGAATACGTATTTTCGGTCCTATGGAGCTACTCAATTAGATGAAACAGCCGGTGTCTTAACCATTTACCTACCATCGGAAAAGGAGAAGACGTGCATATTGTGTAGAAAAGAAATAAGCAAGAAGTCAAATTACATGTTGTAAGTGCACCTAACCTGTATGCTCTGGGCATTCTGCTATTTTCTTTAGACCCTGTGCAATTTTGCAATAAGGATTAAAGCCAGAACATAACATAGAAAAACTATGTTTCTTAAAATGTAAACTTTAAGTAAATCAAATAATTATGAAGTAATTATACCTCAAAAGTCGTTCACATCGCAAGTAGTCGAAATAGTGTCAATTTATGTCGATTTAAACAAGAAGAATCTGTGCCCGACTAGTAGGCAACGGTACAGATTTTTGGTAAGCAGAGGGTTCAGGTTGGATAGTTGTTTTAAAAGAGGGCTAGGGGGGGGGGGGGGGGGGGGGAACTTAACTGCTAGGTCATCGGTCTCTTGCTCCGAATAAAACAATGCTACAAGTGTTAGAATAAAACAAGCGCGACAGACTACACAAAACGGAGAGAAAGAAAGAACGACAAGAGCGACGGAAGGGCAACAAACACTTAAGTGGACAAAAGGGGATAAGAAAACCACAGAAACGCAAGGAACAGGTAGAAGAGGTTAAAACGACAAAACGTTATTATGGCTGGCTGGCAATGAATAAAAAGGAGAAGCAAGCCACTCTGCAACACATTAAACCCTCCACCCTAAAAACACTAGGATGGAGGACACAGATGACAAATGACTTCCGGTAAAAATTAGATCAAATGATAATACCCACCCTCACGAAAGAGACGTAAAACTAAATCAGCCCATGAGGCGTTGTCAGATAAAATTAGCGGCAACGAGTCCAGTAACCAAAGATTTTGTCACAGGACAGTCAAATTGTTCAGTGCACCAGAATATTGGGCACTGTCAACCACGGACCGCTCCGACACCGAGGCGGGTCTTCAGAGCATCGGAGGTAGCCGTGGGCCGCCAAAGCGTGGCCACTGCGGAGCCGGCAGAGAACAACAGAGGCGTACATTGAGGAATGCCACACATTCGTAGTCTCCTTAATGGCACGCATTTGGTTGTGCGTACTGAGACTATGCGATTCCAAAGCCGGAAAACCTGGCGGCGTAAAAACGAATGCAAGTCAGTTATTGGAATGCCGATCTCCGTAGGCGGTTTCCGTGTAGTCTGTGTGGCCAGTCTGTCAGCAAGTTCGTTGCCTGGGATTCCGACGTGTCCTGGGGTTCACACAAACAACAATGAACGACCAGACCGTTCCAGGACATAGATGAACTCCTGGATGGTCGCTATCAAAGGATGAGTAGGGTACCACCAAACGACCCCCCCAGGGCATGACCGGGTGTGTTCACGCACACGAGATATATCCATCAGCTCTGCAGTGAAAACACTGCAGCCATCGGGCAACGAGTAATGTTCAATATGCCATCCATTTACATACGCGAAGCCGACATGACCATCAGCCATGGAGCTGTCGGTGTAAACCACTCCACGGCCTCGGTACATTTCAAGAATCGAGAGGAGAGCCACGGGGTTAACTGAGTCCTTTGGGCCATGTGAAGGTCAAGGCGAAGAAGCGGCCTACGTGTACACGATGGAGGTGTACGCTAAAGGACCTCCAGTATAGGCAATGACTCCAGATAGAAGGGGTCGGACGCTTACGGCAATTTTAAGGCCTGACATGTGCCGCCCATGCGGGAGATGAACCGCCGAGGATAGGAAAAGGACGGTAATTCGGATGCGCACGAGAACTACGAGTGTGTGCAATGCAACTGGGGAGCAGTTGCGCACGCCTGACCTGCAATGGAGGAACTCCAGCTTCCGCGAGGACTCTGGTCACCGGACTCGTCCTAAAAGCTGCCGTCGGTAGTCTAAAGCGACAGTGGTGCACTGGGTCGAGTAAACGCGACGCTGAGGGTGCCGCCGAACCATAAACCAGATTACCAAAGGCGGGACTCAACAACCGCTCTTTGTAGCTGCAGTAGCGTAAAGCGATCTGCACCCCAGTTGGTGTTGCTCCGTCAGCAGAGATCATTGAGGCGCTGCCAGAACCGCCGCTTAAGTTGATGAAGGTGAGGAAGCCAAGTCTATTGGGCCTTCAAAACCGGTCCTAAGAATCGATATGTCTCTTTTACAGTGAGGGGATCGTCATGAAGGTAAAGTTCTGGTTCCGGATGAACGGTACGACGCCGATAGAAGTGCATGACACACGACTTTGCGGCCGTAAACTGGAAGCCGCGTTCTAGAGCCCATGACTGCGCCTTGTGAATGGCTCCGTGTAGGCGCCGGTCATCAACACTAGTACTGGTGGAGCAGTACGAAGTGCAGACGTCCCCTGTACAGAGAGGGTGAGACGGACGGCCCCTACAGATGCTGCTTGATCGTTAATGGCCACTAAAAGTAAATATACACTCAATACAGCGCTCTGCAGGACACCATTCTCCTGGATAGTACGAAGCGACAGGAAATTCTGGATAATATTGGGAGCGGGACTCCGAGACACCACTCGTATAATGTGGCAAGGATATGATGTCCTCAGCTCGTGTCATACGCTTTTCGTAAATCAAAGACGGCGCCAACCAGGTGTTGGCGTTTGGGAAAGGCCGTTCGGATGGTAGACTCGAAGGACAGAAGATTATCAGTGGTAGAGCGATCCAGGCGGAAACCGCCTTGGCACAGAGCCAGTAGGCAATGTGACTCCAGGACACAACCCAACCGCCGACACACCATACGTTGCAGCAGCTTACGAAGAACATTGATGAGGCTGATGGGCCGATAGCTATCCGCATCAAGCAGGTTTTTGCCGGGTTTGAGCTCTGGTATGATGTTGCTCTTCCGCCACTGCCACGGAAAAACGCCATCGAACCAGATCTGGTTGAAGATCACGAGGTGAAATCGCTTCTAGTCAGACGAGAAATGTTTAATCATCCGACTGTGGATCCGATCCGGCCCAGGCGCTATGTCGGGGACATGTGCAAGGGCACTAAGGAGCTGCCACTCTCTAAATAGGGTGTTACAGGATTCACTGTTGCGTGTACTGAACGAGAGGACTTTCCCTTCCATCCACCGTTTGAGAGTGCGAAGGTGGGAGGGGCGGAGGGGGGGGGGCTCAATTCTCCGACGCTGAGGTGCGAGCTTAGTGCTCAGCGAAGTGCTCGGCAATCTCGTTTGCGTCGGTAGATAACACGCCATTTCTGTTAACACTGGAAACACCTGTTGGGGTCTGGTACCCAAAAACTCTTTTGTTCTTTGCCCAGACTTGGGAAGGTGACGTATGGCGCCCAATGGTCGAGACGTATCTTGACCGATGGGGGGGAGAGGGTTAAGGAGTCCTATTAGTGAATAAAACTTCGGCACTGCTGTAGGACGCAAGTAATCCGTTGACAGACTGGAGCACTGGGTTCAAGAACAGTTATGCACACTGCCTCTAAACATTCATGGTGGTGTCTTTCTGTTCTATATCGTGTCTCCCTACCACTTTCGCGCAACGACGCTCTGAGCGTGTTTTTTAGGGAATTGACTAGTTTGAACCCGGAGCCTGTTGCTGGTAAGGAGACGCCAGACCACACATGTCATGTGAGACTAGCGATGATATAACCAAATACTTAATGATCTCAGCGTCAGCTCCACTGTACTCCCTGTAAAAGAATTTTAATACTAACTAAATTTAGTGGAAGGGGTTCACGGCTTCCCTATTTTTAGTTAGGTGGTAAAATAACGTCGAAAAGGCAATTAAGTTTACCATTGGAAACTTTATTCTACTCACAAAACATCGTTTATAAATTGCACTATTGATACAGGATGGTAAAAAGCAACTGTATTCAACAAAAATGTGAACGAATATTCTCTGAAAGGGTTTCCAAGTTCTACAATGGATCGAAGGATGACCTATGCCAGATCACATCTATAATCTAGGTTTAAATTAAGTTTCACAAAAGAGAAAAGTATCAAAGTGGTCTACAGTGCTCCTCAATTAACTTTAATTACTTATCTAATTTGTCGTAAATTACAGTGGCTGATGTGGCTTCTCAATAATTATATAACAGAGAAATCATCGCGTTTCAGATTTTTACTTCAAGTGGCAAATGTGAACACCATGAGCTTTAATTTACGACCGACACTAGTATTACGCAAAAAAGGGGGTGTTAACAGATGGGACTTTTGCATTTCTGAGGTAAGCCTTATGTGCTCAAAAATGCGGCATCGCGTGCGTTCATTACATTGTCGGTGTTTAGGCAGAGTCAGTGCGGCAACGGCCTGCGCAGCAGCCATCCAGCTCGGAGCTATGTGACATACTACTGGATTTGCTTATGTCAGAGTTTTCATGGAAGGTGTAGGATTTGACTGACACCTTACATGCCTTTACATTTTTTCCGCGTTCCGGACCGCGCATTATGATGCAGAACACAAACATGAATCCATGAGCTTGATGGAGAGCTCATAAGTCGTAGACGGTTGTGTGTTATTTTCATCGGTAGTGTCGCAAGTGCGGATGTGGCAAGCAGTTTTCATGACAGGTCGGAATTTTTCAATACATGCCTCCCTCAACACATGCTCATTGATGACCTTATATGACTTGTAGGAATCGTTTCCGATCACTGGGTCCTTATGTCAATGTACGAGGGTCAGTCAAAAAGTAATGCCTCCTATTTTTTTTCTACGTTTCATTGTCAGGAAATTTAAATGCAATTACATAGGTTGAAAACCACAACATTGAGGATCATTTTGTCATTTTTCAATGTAATCTCCGCCCATCTCTACAGTTTTGGTCCATCTTTGAACAAGGGCATGTATCCCAGCACGGTAAAAATCACAGCTCTGCTTCCTAAGCCATTGACGCACGGATGTTTTGACGGCCTCCTCATCTTCAAAATGAATCCCACGATGAGCTTCTTTTAGTGGCCCGAACAGATGGAAGTCTGATGATGCCAGGTCAGGGCTGTATGGGGGATGAGGCAAAACTTCCCATCCAATTTTGACAATCTCGTCAGAGGTGTGACGACTGGTGTGTGGTCTTGCATTGTCATGCAAAAGAAGAACATCTGCCATTGATTTTGTTGGGCGAACTCGCTGAAGACGTGCTTTAAGTTTTTTGAGGGTTGTGACGTATTGAACAGAATTTATTGTGCATCCCTGCTCCAAAAAATCAACCAGAATCACACCCTCTGTATCCCAGAAAACTGTTGCCATAACTTTCCCTGCCGATCGCACAGTTTTGAATTTTTTCGTCCTCGGCGAGCTTGTGTGACGCCACTCCATTGACTGCCTCTTTGATTTGGGTTCAAAAAAATGCACCCATGTTTCGTCCCCGGTCACAATTTTTTTCCGAAACTCATCTCCCTCCAAACGGAAGCGCTGCAAGTGTTGGGAGGCTATTGTTTTCCTTGCCTCTTTATTCTGATCGGTTAACATTCTTGGAACCTACCGTGCACAAACTTTTGAGTACCCCAATTGTTTAATAATCGTGATCACACTGCCTTTACTAAGAGAAATAATGCGACACACTTCATCTGCAGTCACCCGACGGTCACCACGAATGATGTCATCAACTTGCTGAATGTTGTGTGGAGTCACTGCACTCACCGGCCTGCCGCTCCGCTTTTCGTCAGTCAACGGTGTTTGCCCTTCAGCTTCCTTACAACGACGAACCCATCGTCTAACAGTGCTGACATCCACTGTCACAACACCATACACCTTCTTCAGTCTTTCATGAATGCATATGGGCGTTTCACCTTCTGCATTCAAGAATTCAATCACACAACGCTGTCTCAAACGAACATCGATGTCGGCCATCTTACAAACTTCTGCTGTGCTGCCACCTGTTGACACAGAAAGTTACTACTGCAGTGGATTGCAGAAGGTGGTTTGAGGAATGGCGCCAAATTCAAATTTTTCACTTAACTTAATTTTTTTAAGTAGAAAAAAATGGGAGGCATTACTTTTTGACCGACCCTCGTAAGTTTACCCTACTGTCTGCATAATTTTGACCTTAAGGCTTAAGAAAACCCTGAATATCCTACTTAGTCCAGTGTTGCTTTCAAAAGAGAAAAATGCTGTCGTAAGCGTAGTTTCTGGAACTCAAAGTGTACGGGAAACAACCACGACTTTTTGTCGTTGTGGAAAGAGACTGCTCCTTTTGTGTGCCATTACTGTGTTTCGGTCAGAGTAAATGATTATTCCTTATTACACAACGTCCCTAGATATAAACACAATGGTATGAAACAGTAGCAGTCACGGTTAATGACTTAAGTGCGTCTTTGTTCAAGAAAGCGGACCACTACCTCCGATACCACACTCCTAATTCGCTATATATACGTTAAAGTCAAGAACACGCGCAGTGAAAGCAGAATATTATTTTACTGTGATACCTAGGACACTGCATGATGCCAATCGCCTGGTTTCCTCATTTATCTACTGAGGACGTTGGTGGCGGCTGTTGATTTTGCCTTTCGAAACAGAACCTACTCCTCCTTGCAGTTCGTTAAATTTCCGCACGAGCCAAAGTAGACTCAACCGTAACGCCTTTTAACAAAGGAAAATAATTGGCACCGTCACAGAATGCTGTGAGTTGTACACAGTCAAGTTTCTCATCAGTCCATACACACTGATACCGTCATTCTCCATTGCTCCCTCCACCCATTGTCTCTTAAGAATGCATTGACAAACGAGTGACGTTCGTCTTCATACGAGATCAAAGAAGAATAACGATGTACACAAGACAGACTCACTGAAGAGGCTCAAACTCTTGCTATGTATTACGTAGGTATGTTTCAAATGGAACAACAGGTTTACGTTTACCTGTCACTGTTCACTTATTTTTGTAACGCCTTTCGATAGTTTAAACCCCCAACATCAGATAGATTTATGTGCATTAATACGCCTTTGGAGTAATCTGTGACATTAACCAGTACAAACAGTAAACTACTTGATTCACTTGATACCTTAATAGTCGCCGTACAGCCTAAGTAAAAATGTTCACATTTAAAGTACGAACGTTTTCCCCGTATCAGTCTCATTGCCGTTCGGACGTTGATGGGGCTTCAGCTTTCCGTCGACGACAAGGTGGTTAAGAACAGAGCGCAGAATCAGATTGAAGTAAGAGTGGGATAGTGCTACGCCGTTCCGTTTACAAAGAATTATCGCAGTATTCCCCTACTACATTTGAGAGAAACCATAGGAATATTAAATATGGATGGCCAGTGGGGGCTCGGAACCGACACGGTCCCGGTCACCGTTTGCCAGTACGTAACGTTGAACTGTACTACGTTCATTTCTTCCACATTTACAGCCACGTGAACAAATCCACGTTTCACACTTCATAGATGAAGATTTTGATGTCTTTACTCAATTCCTTCGTCTTTCCATATATTCAGAGTAACTTACCCCCGCAATTGAAGGGTATGGTGCAAGGAGGAGGCAGCTCCAATTTTTACAGTTTGTGGTAAATTAAAAAAAGTTTTAAAAACTCAGGTTTCACCAAAACTAAAAAATTGTCAGCCTTGTTTTAGGCTGTGGGGTGTCTAATACTACGGACGAAAATACACACAAATGCATACACTCAGGTACGTGCCATCGGGTTTTGAATTTTGGAGATGCCTCTGTTTTGCTCCAACTCTTTGTAGGACCATTTTCTTCATAATTAACCATATTTCAGTTCAAAAAACATTTAATAATAAACAAAGTATAACATTATTGGCATAATACATTAAATATACAGTTCTTCTTCAGTCTTCTATCTCCCGTTCAGTCACCTCAGACCATTAAAAGCATTGATAATACGATGCCTTGCTTCAACGTCAAATTTACTAAAACATTTGTGTTTGCAACTGCAGTCATTACCTGTAGTCCGGCGAGGCATGTTTTTCCGATTCGTGTTCTTGCACTTCTTTCCGTCAGCCTTCCGCTGTTTCCTTATGCACCGTTCCCATTGTTCCTTGTGCGATCCTTTTTTCCTCTTCAGTGGTCCAACAACTGCGTCTCTGCTTCTTGAATCTTTTTCTGAATCAGTAGAAGTCTCATCTCCACCATGTTCGTAGTTTTCTGAAGTGTCACAATTATAAGTTCCTTCCTCTCCTGATTCACTCATATTGACAGAAACCGTGAAATCAAATGAAGTCACAAAACAGATCGTAAACCTGATAAAAATATCGCTCACAGAGAACGCGTGATGTTTACACCGGTCTGCTGAACAATACGTAACACAACCTCCTTCCTGCTATTGTTTGGGGGAGGAACGAGGTAGCTCCTGGAGCTGCCTCTGTTTTCATCCAAACTCAGAGTACAGGCAACTCAATTTGTTGGATTTCTCTGAAACTAATGGGTAGAGCTGCCCCTTTCTTGCACCAAACGAAGGGGCCTTTTTTCTGTGTGATAGAATGTTCAACTCAATAGAGCCCAAAAGTGGAGCTGCCTTCTTGCGCCAAACCCCTCAATTTCTCGTTCTGACACAGCATCAGGAACTTAACAATTGTTCCACATAAAACTCAACTTATGACAATAGAACTAAATATCCATTGCATCCACCTTCCCTAATTTTATCTCATAACTATGAAGTAGACTGAGCTGACTAAAGTCATGGGCCACGACACACACACATACAGATGGCAGTAGTATCACGAACTCAAGGGTATAAATGGTCCAACGGGTTGGGTCAGTTGTTATTTGTACTCACGTGATTCTTGTGACAAGCTTTCAGGAGTGATTATGGCTGCGCGACGCTAATTAACAGAATTCGAATGCAGAATGGTAGTTTAAACTAGACCCATGGCACTTTCCGTTTCGGAAATCGTTAGGGAACACAATATTTCGAGTTCCACAGTGTCCAGATTGTGCAGTGAACACTAAATTTCAGGCATTACATTTGACAACCGAGAACGCAGTGGCCGACGGCCTTCACTTAACCACCGAGGGCGACGGCGTTGTGAGTGGTAACAGATAAGCAACACTTCTTGTAATAACCGCAGAAATCAATGAAAGACCTGTCCGTTAGGACAGTACGGCGAAATTTGGGGTTAGTGGGCTGTGGCAGCAAGCGACCCACGGGGGGGCTTTTGCTAGCTGCAGCGCCTGTCCTAGGCTCGTGACCATATCGCTTGTACCCTAGATGACTGGAAAACCGTGGTCTTTTGAGATGAGTCTCGATTTCAATTGTCAAGAGCTGACGGTAAGGTTCGACTGTGGCGCAGACCCCAAGAAGCCATTGGCTCTGTGCAATCAGGTGGTGGCTCCATTATAGTGTGGGCTGTGTTCACATGGAATGGAATGGGTCCTCTGGTCCAAATTAACTTGCCATCGACTGGAAATTTCCAGCCAATCATAGACTTCATGTTCCGAAACAACAGTGGAATTTTTGTGGATGACGATGCGCCATGTAAGAACTTTCTGGACACCCAAGCGAATGATTTGGCCACCCAGATCACCGACGTGCATCACAACGAACATTTATGGCACATAATCGAGAGATCAGTTCGAGCGAAAAGTCCTGCATCGGCAACACGTACTTTCGAAATTGTGGACGGCTGTGGAGACAGCATGGATAATATTTTTTAGCAGGGGACTTCCGACGACTGAGTTCACGCCACGTCGGGCCGATGCACTATATCGGGCAAATGCAGATCCTACACTGTATTAGGACGTATCACATGACCTTTGTCATCTTAGCGTAAAAGCCGCTAATACGCCAATTTATCCACTTATCTGGGACTCACTTCAATTTAACATTACACTTCCAATTAATATTTGTCCACGCGATAACCCGCAAAGTAATAACGTTACTACATCTGTTAAATGACCCAGTATCTCTTTCTTACACCACACTTCATATCCATAAACACCTCAGCCGATCTACCCACCTGAATGATGGCTGTTATTTCCACCTCTTCCTAAATCTGTAATTTCTTCATTAGTTTTCACCGATGTATGTTCTACCACGTTTTCTACCTCTCCTGTCCTTATACTCACGTATCTTCTACCAGCTAACAAAATTAACATCTATTGTTGTGGGCCCTTATTCTGTTTTATGTTACACTTCGACTTATTACTATATCTGAAAAACCAAAAAAATGGTTCAAATGGCTCTGAGCGCTATGGGACTTCTGAGGTCATCAGTCCCCTAGAACTTAGAACTACTTAAACGTAACTAACCTAAGGACATCACTCACATCCATGCCCGAGGCAGGATTCGAACCTGTGACCATGGCGGTCGCGTGGTTCCAGATTGTAGCGCCTAGAACCGCTTGGCCACCCCGGCCGGCCTGAAAAACCAATTTAACCTAATTGGAACAGCGAAGTATCAAGTAATATCTTTTCATTGTTTTCCCATTTATTGTCAGCATGGCAAAATTTGTTGCCACAAACTGAATGCACTGCACAGTATCCACTAGCGAAGAAAATATATCATTACCTTGGGAACAGAAATAAGCACCGTCCACCAGTTTATAGATGAGGAATTTCAACTTTTAAAGCACTGTTTCGGTTACTTTTCTACTTCATTGTTGTTACGCAGTGAGGCAAGCTTCTTCCCGCAACCCGTAAAATGGCAGTTGCGTTGACAGATTTTTCAAAGCATTTTTTGGAAACGCTATTCGGGATTCATTTTATCATTATTAGTCGTTCTGCATTTTCACCATGTTATCAGTAGGCGGTATGATTTAACTATCGGCTGGAGCTACCTCATCTAAAGTGGATTAATTTACGTCAATCTGAAGTATGGTTGCACGCATCAAGAGAAAGCTAGCCGAAGAGAGTTTACCATGGAACTAAGAATAATGGTAGAAAGGTGATACGAAGTAAATGCCTACCAGAAGCAAAAGTTCAGAATGCTAGAAACCATGAAAGGGTGGAAATACCGCAGGAGATTTTGCAAAAAGGGGTAGAAGCAGTAAGTGCTTAAGGGGGAGCAGTATTCGTGTAGCTACAAAGAAATCTTGCAGCTCAATATCATTTAGATTAAGTAACCAACGTTAATATCACCCTTTCAATACTGCACCGTATGCCTGAATATTACGCCAAATTAAAGAAAGTAAACAAAAGAAGCGTTAACATTGGAGTTAGGCGCAGTAGTCAGAAAAAAAGTCAGTGAGGTGGAAGGAAATACTGGGATCAGAATCTACTCGTTTCTTTTGCAGGAACAAAGTAAGATATACCCTATCTGGTCAGATATATCGGGACACCTGAATGTAATGCGACAATTGACCGATAGAAGTCGCGAGAGTGGGAGATGAGTCTGAAGTATTGTCAGTAGGCAAGTATTAACAAGAGAATGGGTCTGTCGGGGGGGATGGGGGGGGGGGGGGGCACACAAGGGGATCGCGCGTACTGGTCATCACCCATTTAGCCTAAATTTATGGTACTGCAGGGCGGGGACAGAAATGGATGCGGTAATAGTCAGAGCTTCAGGCGGCCAAGCATTAAACCATAAGAAAAGAATCCACTTTGTCGCAGGTATGGCGAATCGTAAGCCATTTATGTTAGCACAGTTCCCAAGTAGCAGCTGGCGCAGCAGAAATGGCTCAAAACGGTGATAGGAGGATTTTGGGGTCGAGTCCCTACGAGAAAATTATATTTTCAATTTTTTTTTACTTAGAATGCAAATAAGTGCCCTGTACATTGTATTTATCAATATTTTCATAAAAGGCAAGTAAAGGAGAGGCAAAGAAAAAATTTGGGTTTGCAAATAAATTTCTGAGAAATGATTGTACTTACAGCGTCCTCGAAGTCTCTGTCATTAAATTTCCAAGAAGGAACTGTAATTAAAACCTACACGACATTGTATTCTGTTAGTTTGACCTTCTAGGAGCCGAATGCGGCTAATTCAACCCTGGGACGTCCATTTTCATCTTCAGGGAAAGAATCTGAATAAAAAAGCTTCAAAACACCGGCACAAGAAGACAAATCACATACCGAGAAAACTGTATCCGGACACATTCCACGGTACATCACCCGCTACCGTCGGCATTATTTTCCGAACTGAGACGTTATGCATTTTCTACCGCCGAACTGTGAAAGTTTGATTTCTGTAAAGGCTTTAAAACGGCCAAGTAATTGAAGTTCGGCGTTTGTAGCGTATGAAACGAGGCGAATATCATAAATCGTAAAATTAAAACTAATTTTGCATACGAAGTTCTCCTTGCAGTTCCTTCTTGGAAGTTTATATGCAGTCTCAAATTATTCTTTGCCCTTCTTTGAAGCATTTTATGAAAATACAAGAGGTGTTCAACAAATAATACAACACGTTTTTCTGAAAGTAGGTTGGTTTTATTTAAGATTCCCGTACACCATATTATTCCCCACGGTTTTGGCTACGAAAACCTATTTTTCAACAATCTCCGTTCAATGCGACGTCTTTACGCCGCTTTACTTGGATACGGGGGGGGGGGGGGGGGGCTCTTGTATGCCCGTGTGGTCGGAGAAAACATCTTGCTGCATCAATAATCTCCCCATCTACCACATTCTGCTTCCCGCTTAGTTCATCCTTCATTGGACCAATTAGATGAAGTTGGAAGGCTCGAGGTCCGGG
This sequence comes from Schistocerca gregaria, assembly GCF_023897955.1. Taxonomy (NCBI): domain Eukaryota; kingdom Metazoa; phylum Arthropoda; class Insecta; order Orthoptera; family Acrididae; genus Schistocerca; species Schistocerca gregaria. The sequence goes on from NC_064925.1 coordinate 115,162,513, forward strand.
CTATAGAGTGGACGAGGAAGAACAGACCAACGAAGTTTTGTGAGCTGCTCTCAGCTGTGCGAAATTACGTAAGACCTTGTATTGTCACGGAGAAGATCGTTTGTATTTTCGTGGCAACGAACACATTGAAGTCGTTTTCTGCAATTTACTGGCGGCAGCACATTACACTTCAGAGTTGCACCGTGAGGGAGGACATGCGACAGAATAACCTCCTGCCGGACAGCATTCACTCAGAAGCCTTAATTGAGTAGCTCCACAGATTACCCCACTTTCATTGTCGTCACATACGAAGCCTGTTCCAGTCGTGTATGGATACCGGGAAGAACGATTGATAGTGAGCCACTACGAGGGCTCGAATTTTATCTTCCTGACCTTTCCCCCTACTTATACCTCCAGAGGAGATCACGAATGTAAAATTAGAGAGATTCGAGCGGGCACTTAGGCTTTCCGGCAGTCGCTCTACCCGCGAACCATACGCGACTGGAACAAGAAAGGGAGGTAATGACAGTGGCACGTAAAGTGCCCTCCACCACACTGTTGGGTGGCTTGCGGAGTATAAACGTAGATTGAAATGGTCCCAGAAGCCCGTTGCCAGGGTTTCACCGGCTGAGGGTGGGCTTTGAACTTTTTATTTGGAGCAGAAGTAGTTTGACGACGCAGCATGTTCTGCCGTTTTGTTCCAGTTCGAAGTGGTGAACCTGTTTTTCATCACTTGTGGCGATGGTCGACAGAAAATTGTCACGATCAGGCCCGTAACATGCAAGTAGTTCCGCACACATGGTCCTTCATTGCTCTTTATGGTCTTCTGTTCAGCGGCGAAGTACCAAGCAAGCACTACCAACAGAAACGTCCAGTTGAGCAGCGTAGTGTTTGTTCGTCATCCCTCGATCGCCTCGGGGGAGTGTCTACACGTCCCAGCAAGGGAGGACTCTCAGCTTGGTGCGGGCAGCCGGCAAGTGGGACATCGACCAGGTCTCGATGATGACAAACGCGTCGCCCAATGACTCACAGTGCTTTTGTTCACTGGCAGGTCTCCGTAGACATTCTGCAGGCGCCTACGAATATCTGCGATGCTCTGGCTTTCCGCGAAAAGGAAATCAATTGACATTTCTCTCCTTGGATAGCACCTCCGTTACAGAAGCTATTTTGAGGACTTCGTATAGAGCCGCCGCATATCTGAATTTCATGAAACTATAGGGACTCAAACGGGAATATTCCACGGTGTCCCACAACAAATTCCACATTCGTCAGTCGAAATTGGCCGAGAAATGAATTATGTTGCATGGCTTTTTGAAATCCCCTGCTATTAATAAGTACAATATAGAAAAAAAACTGTCCGAAAAGGCCTCGGAAAGTCCAACGGTACTCACCGACCTCCGTGTCATCCTCAGCCTTTTGGCTTCACCGGATTCGGATATGGAGGGCCACGCCGTCAGTACACCGCTTTCCAAGCCGTTGTCAGTTGTGACCGGAGCCGCTACTTCTCTGTCAGGTAGTTCCTCACTTTGCCTCCTCCCGTTTAAGAGCACTCGGCAGACCGTACGGCCACTCATCGAAGCCCGACAGCACTTACCTTTGGTGATCTGACGGGAACCGATGTCACCATTGGGGTATAAATACAGTATAGTGAGCATTATTCCTTTTTATTTGCAACGTAATAGCCCGACGATGCTCAAACTACACTAACAAACGGCTCAAGCCTCACCAGTCCCAAGACAAAAATTCAGATTTTCCAAACCGCTTGGGAAATATGGGGATTCAACTTCTTTCATTTTCATTTCTGGCCAATACCTGCATATACGATAAATCTGGACGCAATCTGTGATGAGTACTCCAAGTCTCGTTGTCGGTCGACTTTGAAAGTGGAGCCGTCACGGGATATCACCAGATAAGTAATGCATCGGGGACGTTTCAACGCTTCAAATTCTGGCGAAGTAGCCTGCTGTAGCTGTGATCGTAAAATTGGAACGTGAAAGAACCACCAAGATAAATGAAGACCATGTAGAGCTCAATTAATGACGGACAACGACCCGTGAGTGTTGGATAGGGTGGTTGTAAAACATCTCGAGAAACATGCCGCACGAATCACTCATGAGTTCCGAAGTGCTATTAGCAGTCCAGCTTGCACAGTTACTGAAAGAAAAAGAAAAGTGTACGATGGCTGAGCAGCTGAAGACCGAAGCCACTGGACGGATGGTGACTGGAAACGATTGACGAGGGCGAAGAATGCACGTGCGTGGTATTCTTGCAGAAGCCATGTAAGGGGAACGGGTAGCTGACTGGTATCGGAATCAGCGACAACAGGTGTCGCAAGGGAAGCTTATCCACAAGCTGAGGTTCTATCAGTCGAAGAGGCAGTGGACTATGAGAGATGTCACCATATGATTACTGTAGAAATACATGAAGGGAATGATGCATGGGTAATTTATGCCCAATTCTCTGATGAGATCCCTCCTCCTGGAGAGAGAGAGAGAACTGCATAGCACACATTTCATAAAAAGTTATTCATCGCTGCAGATATCGGCGCTTGTTTAATATTGTGACAATCATCGCCAACAAATACAATGGGATGAGTGACGCGTGAACGACCTACACACACTTTCCAGGGACGCTCAACACCTCCCCCCCGCTCCTCCCCCATTGCCCCATGTATACCCGCAGGACAGTAGCAAAATCCAACATTGACGTTACAGTACGAATATAAAATGTATCGGGCTCATCACATCATATGATTTACGCGATTAGGTACACACAGCGATCGTAACGTCATAATCGCAAACATTGCCACATACACGACAAGAAACACAACAAGCTGTTTCAGTTTAGTAAAGCAGACTAAAAACGTGAAGGACACTGCAGCGAACACGACATTTCACACACTGTAGGCACATTGACTAAAAGAGGTAACAAGATCAGCAATGCCAACAAGATAAAAGAAAAAGAAAAATATTATGGTGGAACAAACTTAGCAGACAAAGGGATTCAAGAATAATCAAAGGCGGATATTATCAGACGGCAAGAATTGCTACAGAGAGAAATACAAGCAGAAAGCTTTAGGGTGGCGAAGCGACAGTACAGGGTACAAACCATCTGTGCTAACCGCACTTAGGTGGGATGATGCAACCTACAACCAAGGATGGAGAGCCTAATGTTACTCAATCTGTAGTTCTGCAGATATTCTTAGTAGTATGAGAGTGATAGTGTTTTTGCAGTAGAATACTTAAGTTTGAACAGTCAAATCTCCTCCGCCGAAAGTTCATTATGGGATGTATATTGCAGTTCTGCCTGGATTTCAGACGCGTTGAAAACTTGTACATTAATATTTTCCAACAAACTAATCCTTTTAACAGCAGATGTATTTTCCGAAAGCATTTACAAAGACGTTCACAGACGATCTGTTTCCTAATGAACATGACTGACGAAACAGCAGCTGTAGGAGACTTTGCGTCATTACACTGGCAAAATAGCGACCGACTTTAAATGCTTTGCACATTTCAATATATATCCTATCTTGACAATGTGGGTCATTTGCCTTTCGTCAAAAACAGTTACACTTTCAGGAGTGCTAGTTCTGCATGTCTCGCAGGAGAGCTTCTGTAAAGTTTGGAAGGTAGGAGACGAGGTACTGGCAGAAGTAAAGCTGTGAGTACCGGGCGTGAGTCGTGCTTCGGTAGCTCAGTTGGTAGAACACTTGCCCGCGAAAGGCAAAGGTCCCGAGTTCGAGTCTCGGTCGGGCAAACAGTTTTAATCTGCCAGAAAGTTTCAGTTACACTAATGGTTCAAATGGATCTGAGCACCATGGGACTTAACTTCTGAGGTAATCAGTACCCTAGAACTTAGAACTACTTAAACCTAACTAGCCTAAGGATATCACACACATCAATGCCCGAGGCAGAATTCGAACCTGTGAACGTAGCAGCCGCGCGGTTCCTGACTGAAGCGCATAGAACCGCTCGGACACACCGGCCAGCAGTTACACTAAAACCATCACACGAACATGTGGCGCTAGCCACAGCAAAAAAGGCACAAAAGGACCAGTCCTGGACGGCATTCACTGAGAAACCTTAATCATGTAGCTCCACTTTCATTGTCGTCACATATGAAGACTGTTCCAGTCGTGTATGGTTTGCGGGAAGAATGATTGAGTGAGAACCACGACGAGGGCTCAAATTTTATGTTCCAGACCTTTTCTCAAGATAGACACAGGAGGAAACAATATATTGGTTGACCCATCTAGGGATGTATGCTTTCGGAATTTTGACAATAGGCTACAATACAATACAGAATGCCTCTTGCCGTGCTGACACTAGGATTGGCTAACCATCTCTGTGACACTTTCGTGCTTACTAAATGGACCTGCTGCTCGTCTCTCCCTCAGTCTTAACAGGTACGGATCCCATTCTGGTGAGAGATTTTCAAGTATTGTTCGAACGAGTGTTTTGTAAGCTACTTTCTTTGCTGATGCAATACTCAGTCTGGTATCGGATTTACTGGTGATTAATTTTATGTGGTCATTCCACTTCAAATCGCTCGGTACGCATCCCCCTACATACTTTATAGAAGCGACTGCTTCCCGTGAATGTTGTGAAATTTTGTAATTATATGACAATGCATCTTTTTGTATGTATTCGCAATAAGTATCATTTTTTATACTGAGGATCAACTGCCACACTCTGCACCGAGCGAAGAACCTCTCCAGGTGTTCCAGCATTTCGCTGCAAGTTCTGCCGTCGCGAATTCTCTATACACGCCGTCACCATCCGCGGAAAGACTCTGGGAACTTTCAACGTTGTACAAGAGTTGCAACTTAAATACTGGCAACTACTTATTCACAAACGGTACGAAAGATTTACCTGTCTGCACCTGTTACTGTCCTTCAAAGTAGTCACGAGCGTTGTGTAGAACCCGTTGCCAGCGATGTGGAAGGCGTAGTATTCCATTAGCAGAGTCTGTTCTGTTGATGATGCGAATGCAGCGGTCTACAGCCTGTCGAATCTCTGGAACAGTTCTCAAGCCAATGCCACGAAGTGGTTCCTTCAGCTTCTGAATCAAATCAAAGTCACGAGGACTTAAGTACTTGGAGTATGGTGGATAGTACGGTACTTCCCAGTCCCACTGACCGAACACAGTACCCACAGCTTGCGCTGTATGCGCCCGCGCATTGTTGTGCAAGATGATGGGTGGGTTGCGCAGAAAGTGTCGCCGCTTCTTTCGCAAAGTTGGTCGCAGGTATTGCTCCAAAACAGAACAGTAATACTGTGCACTGACGGTCTGCCTTGGAGGAACGTAATGCGTTAGGATAACACCATCACAATCGTACACGAGAATCACCGTAACTTTCACCATACTGGGGCTCAGACGCACTTTCAAGTTTCGCGGAGACCCATAATGACGCCATTCGTTGGATTGGCGTTTCAGTTGTGGCTCGTACGATGTGGCCCATGTCTCATCCAGTGTTACGATACGGCGTAAGAAAAGCATCTCGCGCTCATAGCGTTCCAAGTGCGTCTGAGCAGCGTCGTAATGCATCCATTTCTGCATTTCCGTCAAGTCATGCGGAACCTATCATGATGTAGTTTTTCGCTTGCCCAGGCGTTCCTTCAGGATGCGAAGCAGAGTCGTATGCGCTAATCTGGTTTCGTGGGTGAGTTCACGAATCGTATGGCGTCGATCATTGTCTACTAACGTGGCAACAGCATGCACTACTACTTCAGAGACGCTAGGACGATCTGCCCGATGCATTTTTGCCACAGTCTGCCGACATTCTTGAAGGCTTTTACCCAACGTGCCACTGCTCTGAACGGCATTGCCGATTACCCTCTCATCTCTTTAAGGCCTTGATGACACTGTCGTGCTGCACCAACTCTGGCACATTCAATCTTGATCCAACTCCATTGTTCCTGTTTCTAAAACAGTGACACCGTTACGTTAGCCGCTCGCTCAGAAGGCACTGTTGCCCTCGATTGTGCGAAATCCGGTGACGTGTGACGGGCGAGTCCGTTTGCTCGGAGGTAAGGTGGGTATGTCAACAACGTATGCTATCAGCAACAATAGGAGATTCCACTGCATAGTGTCCACAGCAGTGCTGCCACAATTTAAGTTCCAACGTACGTATAATAGGTAATTTATGTATATCGTGAAGAGAAACCGCCCTATAACCCTTTCCTGCAGCACGTCCAAAGTATCTTTTACATCTGAAGTCTTCTCGATTCAGAACAACATGCCATGTACTGTTTGGTAGAACCTCTTCAGTCCAGGCACACAGTTGGCCAATACTCCGTACGCTCGTATTTTGTTCATAAGGTGACGTGCGAAACTGTATCGAATGCCCAGAATCTACCCGGTCAACCGTACCTACTGCATGCTGGGTCTCGTGGAAAAACAGAGCAATCTAGGTTCCACTTGACCGTTTGCGGTAGACGTGTTTCCTGCAGAGGAAATCTTTAGCCTCCAAAGATGACACAATAGAAGGCATGAAACGTGTTGAAGATTCTACAATATAGGGACATTCAGAGATTTAGGCCTACAGTTCAGTGCCTGTGTTCGACGACTCTACTCGAAAACTGTAGTGACTTGTGCCTTTTTTCCCGATTAGGAATCCTTCGCGCCTCACCGAACCTATGATACGCTGGTGGTAGAAGAGGGGCAAGATCTTTCGTATACTCTGTGTAGAGTAACAGTTATCCCGTAAAGTCCAGTGTATTTTCCTTTGTTAAGTGATTTAGTTGCTTTTCTCTCCTTTGGTCAATTATTGCGATATCTGCCACATTGTCGTTCGTCAGACGAGCTAGAGGAGGAAACGATGTGGAACAGTTTCAGTATTCTGGCCTTTTCTACATCATTCCTGTTTCAGCGCCATTATGTTCACAGAATATCTGAACAAATGGCTTCTATTGGTTCACTGATTTAACGTAAGAGTAGAACTCCTTAGATTTTTTCAATATACAGAATTTTACTTTCGTATTCACTGAACACTTCATGCTAGCTCTTGTAACTCTCATTTTAGCTTCGTTTAACTTATTCTTTAACTGTGTGCCTTTGGCTACGTTTGAAGTTGCAATAAAACTAGCTTTGCTTTCATAATTTGAATAAACAAGACCGCTGCGACTACTCTTTATTGGAGAAAACCACTGGTTTTGCAAATAAATTTACATAAAATGTATTGCGGGCTAAAGCCATCCCCAACCTGCACTGTAGACAGCCTGGGGAGGAAGCGTTGCTGTTGCCGGTGGCTGCTTTCTTTGCAGCTGCCTAATGCGGTTGTCGAAGCACAGCGTATTATTTCTATTCCTCACTGTTTTCCTCTAGACGTATTTGTCTCAAGTGTATTGTAGGACGCTGTCGAATTTTGCCCATTGATTCTAATGGTTGTCAATCTTGGAGATAAAATTTTCGTGAAGACCTTCCAGGTAATCTGAAGTTCTCTCTTGTTGCTCATGCTAAACAGGAAAATATTTCTGCCCTTCTTATTCCTATTTACAAACTTTTTCAGTGATGCTGCCACGACCTTATGACACTGACCCCAAGGTTACACAGAGTCGAGAAATTTGGATCTGTTACCAGCAAGTCGAAGGTTGTATATTCCGGAGTCGGTTAACTGATTAACTGCTCAAGGTATATTCCGCGTAGGGCACATTGTGCAATCTCTCTTGATTCTGCATCTAAATCAACATCATCATAATCAACATGGCTGCTCAGCAAGTCACACTTAAGTGGAGGTTTACTATCTTTTGTTTTAAAAATAGATTTTTTTAAATTGCATTTTTGGATCCATAAATGAGTTTAGAACCCACCCTTGAAACGGTTTTTCCGAATACTGAACGGAAATGTTTGTTATTCGCGGTTGAGCAAAAAAATGAACACGCCTGAAATCGGCCTTTTTCACGCACCAGTTTTTTCTTTTGGATGAGGGTTTATTGTACCGGTGCTTGGGAGGAAACAAAATTCAAATGAAAGTTTCAAAGAGTGTGTTTGTAAGTTAGCCCCCAAGGATTTGCATTCTGGTGCGAAGACTCTGGAGAGTGCGACTTTCCTGGCAGTGAGCAGCTTCAGCGAAGGGTATTCAGCACTTCTGAAGACCATGACAACGATGGACGTCACCCAGGGACTCTATTCGACGCAGTTAGCCAAGCATTCGGACGGGCACCGGATCCAAGCGGCCGAAAACCGCTTGTCACCGGCCGTACGAGCGGCTCTGGAGCAGCGCAGGATGGCCCACATCGAGCAGAACGCCTTCTATGAGGAAGATAAAGAACTAGTTTATGGACCCGGAATAGCAGATTGAACGTAAGTCGCACAATGTTGCATTTGTATAGTGAAAACTTCAAACGCGTACACCTCGAAATGACGTTTTTATCGCGCGGTATGGTAACTTCAAATCTACTGAACCGATTGGCATGATTCTTTGTTTCCGACGAAGCTAAGTAAATTGTCTAGGAGTTGTACCGCTTTAATTCCGATACATCAGCTATAAATATTTTTACTTCCCCGACGAAGTCGAAAAATCGATGGAAAAAAATTCTATTTTTTTTAAATGGCCGCCAATTTGTTTTCTATGGTTCATATAACTTAAGCGAGGTACGACTCCTAATATTATCTGCATTTTGACGTCAACTTAATTTTGACTTCAGACGAGCCGGATGACCTGTCACATACCGCGCTTAGAGGTCTACATCGAAATTTTGTTTCGTTCCGACGGCACTTGTGCCTTTGCTCTTCGACATTTCCAGTCAAAAAAATTGCAGTTTGTAGAGCAAATATCAATAAACATTTTTACGAAATTTGACATTGATATCTGCGGCACATCCCGAGAAAATGATTTCAAAGAACATGCTTTTTTCGGGCGAAAGATAGTAAACCTCCCCCTAAGTGCCTGGCAGAGGAAATACCTCCATAACAATACACTAGAACAGTGAGCGGAAAAAAACGAACATGTACGTCTTAGAGTGCATCATCTGATTCCCGTTATTTTATTATGCTGGACGTTTCTCCTTACGTCGGTCTGCATCAACAAAATATTTTCACATTCGGAGGAGAAAGTCGGTGATAAAAATTTCGTGAAAAGATATCGCCGCAACGAGAAACGCCTTTGTTTCAATGATGTCCAATCGAAATCCTGCATCATGTTAGTGACACACAATCCCCTATTTCTCAGTAATACAAAACGTGCTGCCCGTCTTTGAACTTTCTCGCAGTACTCCGTTAACCCTATCTGCTGACGTTCCCTCACCGCGCAGCAGTACTTCATGTATGGGTTCTGCCAACAAAAGACAGTCTTTAGTTCGCCTTCTCCCACTACATTTTCCGTGTGTTATTTCCAGTTTAAGTTGGTCCTAGGTATTTAGTAGAATTTAGTTGACTTTACGGCTTTTATATTTGACTGATTGATGGTGTAACGGATGTTTAACGGATTTCTTTTAGCACTCGTGCGGATTACCTCGTACTTTTCCATTTTTTGCGGGGGGGAGGGGGGTTAACTGCCGATTTTCGCCCCTTGGAGATATCTTTTTAGATGAGTTTCCAATTGGTTTTTTTTATCTTCTGGTGGTAGTTGTATATGATTGTTAAATATAGAGCTATTGCCTCAGCATACTTTGAAACGAACCTAACTGGCATACCACCTTGACCGGAAGAATTGCTTTTATTAAGTGATTTAAGTGGCTTCACTACTCCGAGGATATCTGGTGTTGGCAGCTGTTCTTGATTCGAATTCTGTACTATTTACTTAGTCTTCTTTGGCGAAGGGATTTCGGTAGCCTGTGTTTAGCGGCTTTCTTTAGGAGCACTGTCGTCGATAGTATGTCCATTGCTGTCGCGCTGAGAAGGTACCCACTGCGTCTTGCTGCCAGCCTACTATACAAGATACCAGAATCTCTGGATTTTCCGTCAGGTTTCGAGACTAAATTTCGTTGAGGAAACTATTGCAAGGAGCTCGCATTAAAGTCCGCGCTATATTTCGAGCTTCTGTATGAGACTGCCAATCGTGGGTGTTTTACGTTCATTGAAATTTGTCATGATTTTTTCGTTTGTTATTCAGTGTTCTTATCTGTTTTGTGAACCATTGAGGATCAGCTCGTCGTTTGTTAATTTGTTTGGTATAAATCTGTCAGTTGCTATCGATAGTATTTCTTTGAATTCAAGCCACACCTGTCTACACTTTGACTTAATGTGTAACGAGTGGAGTTTGTCTCTCAGGAAGGCGTCATGAGTATATTCATCTGTTTCTTGAATACATATATTTTTCGTTTATTTTTGGTGGATTTGGGAGTTACGGTATTCACTCTCGCTACGACAACTCCGTGTTCACTAATCCCTGTACCGATATGACCCTAGGTAATAGCTCAGAATTATTTGTTGCTGAGATATCAAGTGTGTTTTTACAACCATTTACTATTCGAGTAGGTTCATGAAGTAGTTGCTTGAAATAATTTTCAAAGAAAAGGTTTAGCATATTTTTGGATATTTAGTTTGCACCACCAGATCGGAGCATGTATTTTGGCCAACATATCGAGGGTAAATTGAAGTCACCAACAACAGCAATTGTTTGAGTTGGGTACGTGTAAGGTGAAACTCTCAGGAATTGTATTATCTAAACTTGAGAGGTCGGTCAAACGACCCAATTACAATTTTTTTCCCGTTGCCAAAAATTACCACTACCCATAGTAACTCACAGTAACTATCTCCTTTAACTTCGCTACAAGATAAACTACTGACAGCAGCAAAACGTCACCGTCAACTGTTTTTAGCCTATACTTTCTGAACACCGCTTGGTCGTTCGCAAAAATGTTTTCTGAAGTGATCTCTAGCTATTGCTATGTCTATAACGATTTGAACATCAGCGCTTTCAAGCAGTGCTGGGAGCTCGTTTACTTTCCCAACAAAGCTACGACAATTTACAAATGTTATACAAGTGTTTCCTAGATCTAGTTCTCCAGTAATCGACTTGTACCCTTTGAGACTGAAACCCTTTCTGTGTCACCCGAAGGCCCTCTAACATGAAAAGCCACCCATTCCACGCTAGACAGCCCCCGCTACCCGTGTAGCCTCCTCCTGCGCGAAAACTACCCCTGAACTATTAAGCGGAACTCTAAACCCCATCACCCAATGGCACATACCCAGGAATTTGCAGCCTATTCGGTCAAAGAACCGTTGGAGCCTCTGAGTCAGACCCTTAGACTGGCTCTGTACCAGCAGTCCACAATCAGTCCTGTCGACTATGCTGCTAATGGTCAGCTGTGCTTTCATCTCTAAAGCAAGACTGGCAGCCCTTGCCACTTCTGACAGCCGCTAGAAAACAGAGAACCTCTCTCGATTCTAAGTGACAAACAACATTGCTACAAACCTGAGCCACCACTTGCATACCTCCCTCGGTATGCACACGGAGTATGTGCTCTTTGGTAGCCGTGTCCCTAAGGAGCCCCATAACGCTCCTTACATTGGAGCTCCCAGCTACGAATAATCCGGCACTCTGCGGCTGCCCGAATCATGCTGATTGAGACTTTCCTCTGAAGCAGGACAAACCACTGCACTGGCTGAAGGACAACGTAAGCCTCAGACAGCACATGGTACCTGTTAGACTATCCAGAGGCCTTACGTTCAGACTCCTGGGAAGACTGCTATTCCCCAAGGCGACCTCCCACTCGACCACGGGCTACGAGCGAGGGCTCAAGCTCAGTGACGCCTGTAACTGGGCTGGCCAATGGTGTGGACGGATCAGCGAACTCGTGGAACTTGCTGGACCTACGTAGGATTCCCACAAACGGGCTACGACACTGATGCCCATCCACTGCAACCTTAATCCGTGTGACTGAAGTCAACACAGCGTTGATCTGAGAGCGAAGTGTCACCAGCTCATCCCACCTCCGTTCTAATGGGTCACAATCCTTATCAGTACTAAAGATGGTGTAGTTTCCCACTACAGATGAACGACTATCGACAAGTGTTGCAAGACTATGCTGCAGGCACTGACGAAAACTGAAGAACGACGTCTAATAAAACAGATTAATATGCAGAGACTCAAAAACTAAACTAGCAAAGCACCAAGGTGAGACTAAATAAATCGCTTGTGGCTAATAACTTTTAATATATCATTAGAGCGATTACTTTCCGGTGAAAACTATCTCTATTAAATGTTAAATTGACATATAAAAATTCAAACGCTGACCTACCTAAGCGCACACACGAAACTACACTACTGGCCATTAAAATTGCTACACCACGAAGATGACGTGCTACAGACGCGATATTTGACCGACAGGAAGAAGTTTCTATGATATGCAAATGATTAGCTTTTCAAAGCATTCACAGAATGATTGCGCCGGTGGCGACACCTACAACGTGCTGACACGTGGAAAGTTTCCAGCCAGTTTCTCATATACAAACAGCAGTTGACCGCCGTTGCCTGGTGAAACGTTGTTGTGATGGCTCGTGTTAGGAGGAGGAATGCGTACCATCACGTTTCCGACTTTGATAAAGATCGGATTGTAGCCTAAAGCGATTGCGGTTTATCGTATTGCGACATTGCTGCTGGCGTTGGTCGAGATCTAATGACTGTTAGCAAAATATGGAATCAGAGGGTTAAGGATGGTAATACGGAACGCCGTCCTGGATCCCAACGGCCTCGTATCACTAGCACTCGAGATGACAGGCGTCTTATCCACATGGCTGTAACGGATCGGCATCCAAGTCTCGATCCCTGGGGCAACAGATGGGGACGTTTGCAAGACAACAACCATCTGCACGAACAGTTCGACGACGTTTGCAGCAGCATTGACTATCAGCTCGGAGATCATGGCTGCAGTTACCCTTGACGCTGCATCACAGAAAAGAGCGCCTGCGATGGTGTACTCAACGACGAACCTGGATGCACGAATGGCAAAACGTCATTTTTGTCGGTTGATGCAGTTTCTGTTTACATCATAATGATGGTCGCATGCGTGTTTGGCGACATCGCGGTGCACACACATTGGAAGCGTGTATTCGTCATCGCCATACTGGCGTATCAATCACCCGGTGTTACGGTATGGGGTGCCATTGGTTACACGTCTCGGTCACCTATTGACGGCACTTTGAACAGTGGACGTTACATTTCAGATGTTTTATGACCTGTGGCTCTACCCTTCGTTCGATCCCTGCGAATCCCTACATTTCAGCAGTATAATGTACGACCGCATGTTGCAGGTCCTGTACAGGTCTGGATACAGACTGCTACCCTGGCCAGCACATTCTCCAGATCTCTCACCAATTGAAAACGTCTGGTCAATGGTGGCACGGCAACTGGTTCGTCACAATACGCCAGTCACTTCTCTATGAACTGTGGTATTGTGTTGAAGCTGCATGAGCAGCTGTATCTCTACATGCCATCCAGGCTCTGTGACTCAATGCCCAGTCGTATCAAGGCCGTTATTACGGCCAGAGTTTTTTGTTCTGGGTACTGATTTCTCAGGATGTATGCACCCAAATTGCGTGTAAATGTAATAATATGTAAGTTCTAGTATAATATATTTGTCCATTCAATAACCGTTTATCATCTGCATTTCTTCTTGATGTATCAATTTTAATAGCGATTAGTGTATATATTTCGCTTCTGGTTAGGAACTCGTGAAAGTCACAAAATCTGTTACTTCCCTGCTACTGTTCTGTATTGGCCGGCGACTACTTGCCGACTCTCAGTTCATACTAGTCGAACTAATCACTTGATTCTCCCAGTCTGTGGCTGGCAACTTAAAGGCTCCACCTCCAACTAAAACACAGAAAAAAATTAACGTGAAATATTCAAGTTTCCAATCAGTTGTTTTGCCACTACTGTTGCTGTTCCTGTTTGTTGGCAAGTCTCAGTGCTGCCCGATAACGCACTACTTAAGTTGCATATGTCTCGGCGTGCATCTGGGCTGTCGCTTCTTTCCGGACCCAGGCTGACGGGCGTGTGCGCCTTCAGCTGAACGCCGGCGATAACATCGGTGCAATGCGGACATCTCTCGCCACACGTATAGCCCACTTCTGCGATATTACCACCCAGCGTCCCGTAGACCCACTATACTCCCTTGCTCGAACTCGCTCACTTGTACGAACGATTTACGTCGGCGCTGTCAAGGCATGTTAACTGTGTTGCAGACACATCGCCACGGCCACGTTCTGGTACCGGCTGTAGAGGTGCAGAACTGTTGCGAATCTTCCAACATTCCATGGCTCAAAGTCAGTTCCTTGTCTGTCCGCAGTGCAGCACATTTGATCATTTCGTAGTGTCCCGTGCAAGTCAGTCATGCCTTCGTCACTTGATCTAAGTTTTTCTCTTTTTAGTTTTCCAGTAGTATACTAACGTCTAGAAAGCTTATACACTACACCGTCAGAGCCAGTAAGAAATACCACTAGTCACAATAAATACGAGACGTGTTTTTAACTAAGCACCGTTTTGAAATTTAAAAAAAGACGTGCTAAGGTATGTCAATAATTTTTTTTTACATGAAAGCCTTTACCTTACTCTACGCACTGACGCCATTACAGCCTGATTCTTCCTTGTTTACGTTGTGTACTGAGTGTTTTTTGATGCCTCCGATAATCTTGAGTCACGCCGACTGAAGTACGGGCTGTTATAAGATTTCTTAGTGCTAAAGGCCTATAGCGATTGATGTTCATCGTGAGATCTGTGCAGTTTGCGGAGAAAACATTACGAGTGTTGGAATGGTAAGAAAGTGGGTGAGAGCATTTAAAGATGGCTGTACAAATGGGCGTTCTTCGGTCGTTAATGAAAGTTTGTTGCAGGAAGTGGACAATAAGGTGAGAGAAAACAGACGCTTTACGGTTTCCTCCTTGCGGGATGACTTTCCTAATGTTTCTCATAATATTTTATATGACATTGTGACCGAGCACTTGAATTACTGGAAATTGTGCGCACGTTGCGTACCGAAAATTTAGACGGATGTGCACAAAACCAAAGGTTTAGGCTTTCCTTGAGCGGTACCACAACGACGGTGGTGATTTCTTTAGATAAATTCCTACGGGCGATGAAACATGGGTGGCCTACTTCACACCAGAATCAAAGCAACAGTCCATGGAAGTTGAGCAAGGGCATCGTTTTGCCGCAAGAGAATGACCGTCCGCATGTGGCGAATCAGACCAAAGATCTCATAACATCTTTTCGATGGGAAACTTTAAATAATACTCCGTACAGCCCCGATCTTACGTCCAGTGACTTCCATCTGTTCCTGCTCTTGAAGAAAGACCTGGGTGGTCAGCGTCTTCAATACGAAGTCAAAACAGTGGTGATGCAGTGGTTAACAAGTCAGGCGGCAGACTTTTATGAGGGGAGTATTGAAATACTGGTACAACGCTATGACAATCGCCTCAATACTGACGGAAATTATGTAGAAAAGTAGATTAAGGTACAGGCTTTCGTGTAAAAATAAAATTGAGATATCTTATCACAACTTTTTTTATTTCAAAACGATATTTACTTACAAAACACGCCTCGTATTCCTCTGCAATTGTTCATACCGCGAACGCAAGTTGAAAAAAAAGTAATTCCCTTAAATCTGTACAAATGCAGTGAACGTAAAAGTTGCGTGTTCTAAAAAAACTCAGTTTCTTTGAGCGCATTTTAGGTCTTAATCTCAGATTACTGCGGATGTTCCGCAGGGATTTCGTACAATGACATTTTTACTACGTTTCATCACAAACACGCATCACTTTTTTACATCATTTGAAGCTAATGAACTAATAATTAGCAGAGGTGCACCTTCTTGCAAGACAAAACTATAAGGTTTGTAACACTTACACTCTTTTCAAAACTGGTTTAAAAATTTCGTCGCCCACTTCTTTCACTGTCAATATACGTGCCTATACACTCTAAATATGTTAAATTATAGCTGTTGTATGAAAAGAAAACAATTTTGTTACTCAGGCTATTGTTACAGCGTGAATTATGTCCTAAAAGTTTGCCTTTTATTCCTTTACAAGTCATTAAGCTTGATTCCTATGGAGAGTACGTAATAATTTTCTTGTAATACTATTAAATATTTAGAAGTGCTCTAGAATATTCCTCTACTCATTATTATCTTCTCGGATCAACTGAGGTTTTTAATTAAATCGTGTTCTGTTTTGGCCTGAAAGTCTTCATGTCGATCTGAAAAACCGTACTAGTACTGTTACAAGCTAAGCTGGTAGGAATCTGGAGATTAGTAGCCGGGAGCGTTCAAAGCTAATGCTTCGGACCATCGAGTACCAGAGAAACGGTCAAATTCACTTGCAGATGTGATGTTACGAACCGTGACACACGATTAGAGTTCAGCAAGGCGTGGTACGCAATCTGTTTAGTAAGGACAGGAAGCCAGTTAAACCTGGGGGGCGCATTCGAATAGGCCATCAGTTTGTCCGTCGATGGG
The DNA here is from genome assembly GCF_023897955.1 of Schistocerca gregaria. Taxonomy (NCBI): domain Eukaryota; kingdom Metazoa; phylum Arthropoda; class Insecta; order Orthoptera; family Acrididae; genus Schistocerca; species Schistocerca gregaria. Next base: position 115,178,892 of record NC_064925.1, read on the forward strand.
AGAAAACGGGACTGCAGCTTATCAGCCGCCAACGGTGGTCTCGCGGTTCTAGGCGCGCAGTCCGGAACCGTGCGACTGCTACGGTCGCAGGTTCGAATCCTGCCTCGGGCATGGATGTGTGTGATGTCCTTAGGTTAGTTAGGTTTAAGTAGTTCTAAGTTCTAGGGGACTGATAACCACGGCAGTTGAGTCCCATAGTGCTCAGAGCCATTTGAACCATTTGAGCAGCTTATCATTGGCTCGACATTTGGAGTACTAAAGAGGGAACACTAGCTAAGAGGATGGGATAAGTGTCTTCAAACAGTGACTGGGGAAATCATTGAAAACCAGAGATAAATTCAACGATGGTTAACACTTTGCTAACTATGAATATAGGTAGCAGTGTGTCACCCCTCAATGATTGAAGCGAAGTTAAAGACATTTCTGTACGCACATTTAAAATGTTTAATAGAAAAGTGCTAGGTGAACTGATTACCTCTTTCAAAGCCATTGTCAACAGGTATATTCGAAGGAAATATTGTCGGCATCGGTACAGTAATTTGTGGCCACAAAATACTATGACTGGATTTGTCGCCGAAATAATCAACTTTCGATCCTAATATTCTGAATTACTTTCAGTTCTCTGGATGTTCGAGCCCAAACTACCTTTTATTTTATGAATAAATGGAGAGAGTTGCAAGGCCTAGTAATGGCAGCTATTTATAATGTCATTATTTAAGAATATACTTATTTGAAAAAATAACCAGCTTGAAGCAGAATACTGGATCAATTATTTAAGCACTACAAGAAACGTGTAGTTACTGGTGTGTCGCCATTTGTAGAGTTGGAGGTAAGTGTAAAAATGTACAGCAGAAATATCGACTGAAACGCAAAGAAACCAGTGAGCAAGAGGTCACAAAAGAGGAGAAAAAATAATAGATTCAGACAAGGCTGTGGTGATGCGTTGGTAGTACATGTCTGTGAAATGGAAGATAGGAGTGACTGCGAAGGAAATTTATTTTCAAAGGCACCGTAATGTATGAAACTGCACAATGAACAATACCGTGTCACCTGATTTTTAGGCCATTAATTTAGCTCAATTTTTCCAGATCTCTCAATTTTGTGGGCATCCTTTTGTCACATTTCACGTCTCGATGGTCCTGTGTACTGGTGGAGGCTCTATAATGGTCGGGGCGTATGAGAAGGAGTGACATGGGGCGTAAAGATTCAAGTGACAGGTGACACGTTCGTAGGCATCCGGTTTTATCACCTGCATCTATGTATGTCGATTGTGCATTCCGACAGACTTGCTCAATTCCAGCAGGACACTGCGAGAACCCAAGTACAGAACTGCTACAGGATGTATCCAGGAACAATGAGTAAACACTTGCGCTGTACACAAACTCCGCAGACGCAAGCATTATTGAGCATATCTATGATGCCTTGAAACGTGCTTTTCGGAAGAGGTCTTCACCCCTTCTACTCTTACAGATTTTTTGGTAGCCCTGTCAGTTCCCTCCAGCACTACTTCGGACATTGGTCGAGTCCACGTCAAGTTGTGTTGCGGCACTTCTGCGTGCTTGTGGGAGACCTCCACGATATTAGGCAGGTGTACCAGTTTCTTTGGCTCTTCACTATTAATTCCTTGCATACGTTTATTTTATCAACACATTACACTGTGTGGAGGTGTGTGTAGGTGTGCGTGTAGGAGTGCGTGGAGGTGTGCGTGGAGGTGTGTGTATGTGTGTGGAGGTGTGTGTTTGTGGAGGTGTGTGTGTGTGTGTGTGTGTGTGGAGGTGTGTGTGTGTGTGTGTGTGTGTGTGTGTGTGGAGGTGTGTGTGTGTGGAGGTGTGTGTGTGTGTGTCCTCGTCATATCATCATCATTCCTGACAGTTGCTAGAATGCACAGTGAAAAAAATTTGACTATGTAAAAATTGGAGCTTTGTATGGGCGCTGATGACAGCAAACCAATCATACTGATCATCATCTGATACTCACTTCACTCCCTCGCTCGTTGTAATCTTATGGGGCGTTAATGATTGTAGCTTTGTACTTAATTCTGATACTCAGTAACACTAGCGTTGTATTTAATTTCATAAAGTAAAAGGTTTTTGTGGGGATTACTTAGAATGTTCAATCACACGCACTTTTGACGCAAATTTAGAATTTCAGTGAGATATGGAAAATGCAGCTATTGCATTATATTCTTCTGTGAATTATCATATTTTGCGTACAGGATAGCGATCGGGAAAAATCATGGGCCTCACAGCAATGGTATTGAAGTGGTGATCCATGCTTCGTACACGAGTGGAGCACTCATGCAAAAGATAATTCCTGGCCTCAAAAAAATCTGGCCAATTAGAATGACAAAAGTAGAAGGGAAGAACGCAGTTTTCGATTCGAAGGTAGATGTTTTAAAACTTATATCTCTATTTCACATAAAAGATACATTAAGAAACAATTTATTAAAGCCTTACCAGAAGATGATGACACTTAAATGTGTGTCAAGTAAGCTATTATGACTATCAGAAGCTAAAACAGAATGAGGGGGTTTTTCTCTGGCTTTACCTTTGACCACTAATCAAACTTGAAACAAGACATACTGAATGAAACTTAAAGATCATTTTGCCTATCCATTAAATACGTTGTCAACAAGTTTCGTGGAGACTTTAAGGACCTTGATTACGGGAATTAGTAAGGAACATGCTGGATAACTTCAAAGTATTTGATCATCTGTGAGCTTAAAGCTGTATTTTCTACACTTCTGTGTCAGTTATTTCCTAGTAAATGTACGTGATTTGAGTGAGGAACAGGGCGAAAGTTTTCATGGTGACATTAAACAAATGGAACGGGGTTACCAGGAATGAAAGATTGGATGTCAGCATGGCTGCATGGCTGGCTGGCTACTGCACGATGTTACACAGGAAGTGTCGTCAGAGCATTAGAATCATTTAAAATGATGGAGACAAAAAATACAAAGGATAAATTTGTAGACGTGTGTGACCTGTGAGCTTGATCCTGAATACTACTTGCTATTTCTCGTGATTTCAGTACTCAATATTTGATTTATACAACCTTGTAAATCTGGAATGGAGACTGTATCCCCATTGTGGCTCTTTCCATTGTTTTGATTCCTCTTCATCTATGCCACCATTACTGCCTTCGAGTTGTCCATATTCAGGGCGACTGCTTGATTCACGCCTGCAAGCAGGGTCGAGTTAGATGCTCCCAAAGCCACACGCTATGGCGTCGCCTCCATTGTGTGCCATTTGTTAGCAGATTCGGTGGGGAGGCGAGGTGTAACACCACACCCTGTCGCGGACTAACCGAAAGGGCAGAGCTGGCTATGGTGATAGCAACTGCCACAAGGCTGTGGGTTTCGCATACGGCCAACGACCCTGTCTCAGTATTCAGTAGGAGAAAATTTGCTACGAATCTGCATTATAAGATTGCTGAATAACCAGTTTTGATGATTAAATTGTAATCAAGGGTTTCGGACTTAGAAACTTGGAATGTAGAAAGCTTATGATCTGAATTTGCCAAAAGTCAGAGGCATTTTAATCTGTCGCAGTTTGTAATCTATACGTACGTTACTTTATGATGAAATAATGGTCTAGAAGAAAGTAGCACATACTACGTTCAGTAAGTCTCTTCTTTTAGTAGGCAAATGACTGGAATAACTTCTCCCACTACAGAGAAATTTCACATATCCCATTAAGCGAATTGTTAACATTTCATTGGAACACTTAACATTGCCTTTTTCCTCACAAAGTCCATACCGGATCTTCAGTCGAAAGACTTGCGATGGAGGTGGAACAGGGTGGCGTCTTAATTCCTTGACGACCTGGTGGTATCGAAATAAAATGGCTTGTTGGATAACAGTGTTTACAGAAAGTCAGCATACATTGATCTCTTCCTACGTATCTCCTGTAGTCACCACAACTCCCTCAGTGCAGACTTTTTTTTTTAAATGGTTGAAATGGCTCTGAGCACTATGGCACTCAACTGCTGTGGTCATCAGTCCCCTAGAACATAGAACTACTTAAACCTAACTAACCAAAGGACATCACACATCCATGCCCGAGGAAAGATTCGAACCTGCGACCGTAGCAGTCGCACGGCTCCGGACCGCGGGCCTAGAACCGCGAGACCACCGCGGCCGGCGCAGACATTTCACACACAGTTGTTTACAGAGCGCGAACCATCTGCGACCAACACGGGCTTCCAACTGTGCTGACGCACCTGGAGAAAATAATCCGTGTGAAGAAAATGTATGTTTAGAATACAGCAGGTAGAAATGCAGGATGAATCAACAGAGTTCATGCCGATCGTCAGCAATACTCCCAAAAAAGTCAACAATCTTCGAGCGACACAATCTGAAGTGCATTCCGCGCATACGCTAAGGCATTGGCACTGCTAACGCTTTCGCAAGCCGGGGTCCAGCAAATCCAATGAGACGAGACATATATTCGGGAAACTATGTACAGTAGAAGAGAACTACGCCAGACCTAAAAATCAGTCTTAGCCACACTAGAGATTTAAAAAAAACAAGACGGCAAATATTACTTCTGCGAATGTGTGGTGAACGAGGCTATAGAAGTTCGGGTTGACCACAGACTAATTAAGGGTGATAGGGGCCTACAAATGAGTCAAGTGTGGAATCTTACATCGATTCCTGCAAAAGCATAGCTGGCCTGGACAGTGACAGCGCAGAGACTGAGGGCCGAAGTTCCTAGCCGGTCGCAGCCACCCGGCGGCTGTTCGGACAACGACAGGGGCGTACAACGGGGAAGATATCGGCCGAAGTATATGAAACGCTGACCAGAGCAGAACAGCAGTCATTAGCAACCATCTGAGGATGGCAACAATTGAGATTGCCGAAATATACTGGGGGGTCAGTATATGACCTAGATAGACACCAGAGCGTTCAAGTAAGAAATACACCGAAAAAAAGAAAGAACGGGAGACAATCTCTACATTATTATCCCGAAGTCCCTGCTTCCTTTCTTTTCCTCCTTTCCCATATCTCCTTAGTTCTGATTTTGTAGTATCACTCTCCTTTGAGTGAGGCACTTATTTTAAATATTAATATAGCTGTATTACAAATACTTTTAGCGCTGCTGTTGGCTTCCGGAACATCGTCACAGAGAGAAGGAGAATAGTAAGGCACCGGTTTCAGATTGCTTGCTACCGCTTATTGTCGGCTGCAAAGTGCGCGCACCTTACGTGGCGGACGGCTGTCAGTCACAGCGGGAAGCTTGCGACGGTTCAGCAGGAGAAAGTTGTGTGTTCTGGTCCCGCAGAACACTCGTCCGTTTTACTCATCTAAGTGCAGATGTACTTATGTTACTCAAGTCCACTTCAGCGAGTATCGTCTCAGTTTTGCGACTGGGTTCGTGATTTCCTGTTAGGAAGGTCGCAGTTCGTAGTAATAGACGGCAAATCATCGAGTAAAACTGAAGTGATATCAGGTGTTCCCCAGGGAAGCGTCCTGGGACCTCTACTGTTCCTGATCTATATAAATGACCTGGGTGACAATCTGAGCAGTTCTCTTAGACTGTTCGCAGATGATGCTGTAATTTACCGTCTAGTAAGGTCATCCGAAGACCAGTATCAGCTGCAAAGCGATTTAGAAAAGATTGCTGTATGGTGTGTCAGGTGGCAATTGACGCAAAATAACGAAAAGTGTGAGATGATCCACATGAGTTCCAAAAGAAATCTGTTGGAATTCGATTACTCGATAAATAGTACAATTCTCAAGGCTGTCAATTCAACTAAGTACCTGGGTGTTAAAATTACGAACAACTTCAGTTGGAAAGACCACATAGATAATATTGTCGGGAAGGCGAGCCAAAGGTTGCGTTTCATTGGCAGGACACTTAGAAGATGCAACAAGTCCACTAAAGAGACAGCTTACACTACACTCGTTCGTCCTCTGTTAGAATATTGCTGCGCGCTGTGGGATCCTTACCAGGTGGGATTGACGGAGGACATCGGAAGGGTGCAAGAAAGGGCAGCTCGTTTTGTATTATCGCGTTATAGGGGAGAGAGTGTGGCAGATATGATACACGAGTTGGGATGGAAGTCATTACAGCATAGACGTTTTTCGTCGCGGCGAGACCTTTTTACGAAATTTCCGTCACCAACTTTCTCTTCCGAATGCGAAAATATTTTGTTGCCCCCAACCTACATAGGTAGGAATGATCATCAAAATAAAATAAGAGAAATCAGAGCTCGAACAGAAAGGTTTAGGTGTTCGTTTTTCCCGCTCGCTGTTCGGGAGTGGAATAGTAGAGAGATAGTATGATAGTGGTTCGATGAACCCTCTGCCAAGCACTTAAATGTGAATTGCAGAGTAGTCGTGTAGATGTAGATGTATCCTGGGACTAGAGTACAACGATCATTTAAAACATGCCTGACAGGCCTGACAAGTCATAACGACTGAATTTCTCCTAGCATAATGACATTCGTTTTGTCTTATACCTGTTAACGTTTAACCAATGAATTACCCTGCATAAAGTATTCCGTGGAATGGAAGGGTAGGGATGGGAAAAACCGACTGGTTAAAACGGATACCGGTATTTTAGTTCTGGACAACCGGCATTTTTCAGTTTTTTGTTTCGGTTGGAACAAGTGCTTTTATTTCTACTAACAATCGACTAAAGGAACTAAATATCAATTAACCACGGTAACAGTGCTAAAAGTTTTAGTTTTTAAATAAACCTCTTAAAAAGTCTTATTCGTAAAATTTGCATAGGTTCGAAATAATGTGTTGTTATGGAAAACAGAGAAAGCGGTCAGTGCCATTTTATTAACAATGCCGACAGAAAAGGGCAACAAACACATGATGGAAGAACTAACACAGTGTTGCTGAGAACGATATCCCTTTCGCCGTGTGTCGTAGCCTACGCTATGCGTGTACGGGCAGTGTTTAAGACTTGAGCGCACCTGGTCTATATTGCAGTTTCTTGGTGTGACGTCGGAAATTACAAAATGTCATCGACCCTAGCCTGGAAGTATTTTTACAAAGTGACGTAGCGATGAAATACAATAATTCATTTGCTTTCAAAAACGGAAGATTTATCTGCCATTTCAAATGGTTCATGTGGCTCTAAGCACTATGGGACTTAAAGTCTGAGGTTATCAGTCCCCTAGACTTGGAACTATTTAAACCTAACTAACCTAAGGACATCACACACATCTATACGCGAGGCAGGATTCGAACCAGCGACTATAGCAGCAGCGCGGTTCCGGACTGAAGCGCCTAGAAGCATTCGGCCACAACGGTCAGCTTATCTGCCACTTCTGTGACATAATGAAAGAGGAAGCAAATTATCGTAACAGCAATAAATGAAAAACTTTATTCATTCACACTGTACAATGAAAATAGAAAGGTGATCTGCTGCCTTTGTCTACCAAACATGGTTTTATCTGCTTGTTGCACTTGAAAATTGACAAACTACACGAAAAGCATTCTTCAATCTCAGTTTTCACGCTTTAGCTCTTACTTTTCGTAATGCTCATATACTAGTATCATCCCCGATACCAACACGATTTTTGAGTTGTGTTTCGAAAGGATTTAATAGGAGAATACTGGCGATTTTCGAAGTATAACCACTTATCTTTTGCGAAAAGCAGAGAACGATGGACGGTCTAAGTTTCCCTTCATCTTCCTATTTAATTTAATATTCTGAATTCGTGTATCTTGGAACTGTGAGAAAATGTTTCAGTGTTTGTTAGATTTCTACGTTTATTAGAGGAAATAATAAGAGTAAAAATAGAAAATCGGTTATTTCAGAAACCGATTATTCTGATCGGTTTTAACATTAAGGTTAAACCGGTCAGAAAAAAAATATATCCGTACACCTGTTGTCTCAACGATAGCCGCCATCCCTATGTTGGGGTCTCTCTGTTATACGTATGACGAAGTCGAAGCATCTGTCGCGGTCTCCACAAAACAGCAGGTTGTCCAACAAATAACAGACAAATTAGGGAATACAAACATAAACGTAATCTAGTAAATATTACGTAAATATGTCATTTAATATAAAACTCGAAACTTTATTCATTCATATTACGACAAACCTAAAAAATATATAGCTTTTACTGAATTATATTTAATGCAGAGTGTACAGAAATTTTAAACCGAAGAAGACATTCATGGGAATCTTGCCAAGCTAGAACTTCGAAATTTATCTACCCTCACAAGCTAAGTGGCGTGAAGAGTCAATAGTTCTGATGCGTCAGAAATCGTCTTCCCTCCCTGTGGTATTTCATATATTGTTTAAGATATAGAAACGAGGACTCTCGCGAATGATTCGTGAATAGAGTTGAATATGGCATTTTTAAGATAAGTAGTCTGCATTTTCTAGTGTATCATACTTAACTATTTATGTTATGTGATTAGAACAAATTTTGAACATAAGAATCTGTGAATTTAAATTAGAAAGTTTTACTAAATATCTGCTAATGTCTTTGATAGCAATGGAAACCTCCACGCTCAAAATATTATCTTTGTACTTTGTGCACTTGGCGGGAGGTTGTGAAGTAATGGAGGAATGTCGTGTTTGTAATGAGGTACGAAGGAGCATTGTAGTTGAAAATAATAGCTCAAGGACGCAAGTAAGTGTTATATTTGTTTATTCAGAAGTTAAAGTTAAAATACAAATATTCAAAAGCACCAATACTTAATTAATTTAGTAATTAGTGATTCAACAGTCTTTCTGAATCTTAGCATCGCTAAATGTTCATCGTAAAAACCCCACTTGTGGCCTGTCACGCCAGTAAGAACGAAACGAAACCAACTTCAACGCTATCAGCTACGCAAAAAATTATGTTGTCGTGAAGCGAATATACCCTTCAACGCAATTCCATTCAGTATATGTTACATGAATAATTGATTTTGTAGATTTTGTATCCCTCTGGGAAGGCGGCACGTGGGTATGCTCCTGAAAACTGTAAGGTTGGCCGAATGAAGGAAGCGAGTAGGAGCAGGTGAAGTAAACACGTCGGTACTGCGTTTCAAGTCATAGAGGTTTACTACAGGCAAAAGCAAGTTAATAAATGGTTACATAACTTTGCAATGAGGTAAGAAGTGTCCAGGCCGTCTGGTCCTGATGAAAATGGGGAGAATCTCCAGTGGTGCTCGTAGAGCTGGACAGCGCCTGCTAGAGGGCGTTGTTTGTCGTATTGCCAACTTAAGTGGCAATTACGCCGTGGCATCCTAGCTATGGATACCACAGTAGACAGTACCGAATCGGTATATAACACATAGCAAATGTTTTCGCAAAGGGAGTCAGAATGCCCTAAGCTACTTGAAGAGCAGGAAAGAAACATTAATATGCTGCCACCGAAGCTTAATTTTACCCGCTATTCATTGAGCATACGGCGCGTCGGAGACAGTAATAAAATTTTGATTATAACAGCGGAAAACACAATTCATTTAGTGTCTACCTGCTAATTTGTGCCTGCGATACCAGTACAGACAAATTTCCGGGGCACAGTATCGTGGCTCACCTCTAGAGAATCAAAGAAAAGAATATGAAAGGGAGTACCTAGTAATAAAATGGAGTAACGTGTGATAATTTTTTGTCTGCTTGAAGCTGATTTATAATTCAACAATGTACGCTAAGTTCGTGGAACTATTCAGGAACAGCGAACGTATGACAGTGGTTAAGTAAAGAAACAAATGTGGTGTGACTAGGGCCTCTCGTCGGGCAGACCGTTCGCCAGGTAGAAGTCTCTCGATTTGACGCCACTTCGGCGACTTGGGTGTCGATGGGGATGAAATTATTATGACTAAGAAAACAACACCCAGTCGCTGAGTGGACAAAATCTCCGACCCAGCCGGGAATCGAACCCGGGACGTTAAGATTGACATTCTATAGCGCTGACCACTCAGGTACCGATCGCGGACAATGGTTAAGTGGCACAGAAGCATCCCGTGTGGTGAAACACGTCTGAATGACGAAGAAGCTCTGAAGAACCGGGAATCGCAGAAGCAGAACTTTGTACGTTAAATGCAGCGTATCGCAACCGAGGGTATAGTGGAAAACGCGGAGAACAGCATGGATCAGTTTTCAATAAACTACGTATTATTTTGGACGTGACAAGTTGGGAAGCCAGATGAGTTCCACTACATAGGAAAGAACCACCCGGATCGTGAGAGAAGCGCGAATGTTGGTGCTTAAGGACATCACACACATCCATGCCCAAGGCAGGATTCGAACCTGCGACCGTAGCAGTCGCACGGTTCCGGACTGTGCGCCTAGAACCGCGAGACCACCCCGGCCGGCGCTATTAAGATAGAATGCGGTTTTCTACAAGTAATCCAGCTCTGGGAACAATGTAAAAATATAACGCATTGAATAAGGAAAATGTGCAGGACTAACACCAAACTATACTGTCGCCGCATGATTTTTCTTTTCGAGGAGGCAGCTAAAATTCTGCCACGACCCCTCGTCTACTTGATTTCTGAGCCTGTTAGGCAGAATTTTTACTCCGGGAGATGCAGTCAAACGGAAATGTAGTTGGAACTGCAGAAGTGTTGAGACCTGAGTTTCTCCTGGCGTATACAACTTTCAAATAACTTCCGGGCATGCCGTCAGGTAACACTTTCAGTGACCGCCGATATTTCGGCGGGAGAACACCCCGCCATTTTCAAGGCAAACTGCAACAGACAGGGGACCGTACATGCAAATTTAAAACCTCGGTTCTCGGACTGGTTTTTGAGAAGGGAGAGAGCCGGATTCCAAATAGAGTTTAAACAAAAACCTCCGTCCCTGTTAGCGAGCTTGCTCGTATAATTAATCTCAACTACCTCCTTAATAACACTGTCCAAATAGCTGGACATGCATGCGAATATCTCTGTGTTATTATATGACATGGGGTGCCAGTATCCAAGCTATGTTCGGTAATAGCAGATCTACTTGACTGCTGTAATTGTGTGTGCTGTTTATGCTCAGTACATCTGTCCTGATAGTTTGACCATTATGTGCCATGCCGCAGCTATAAGGAATGCGATATACACCCGCCTTACGCAGACGAAGATCATCCTTAACAGAACTCAAAAGCGCCCTAATTTTAGGTGGAGGTCGGAAAACGCATTTCACATCGTATTTCTGTAAAATATGACCGATCTTGTTGGAAGTGTTTTCTACGTAAGGCAAAAAATCAGTACACTTAAGTGTAGACTAATAATTATCACCAATCACCCGATGTACTGTAGGTCGATAGCGCAACGCACGTTCAATCCGTCTATCACTATAACCATTTTGACGAAACATAACTTAAAGATGGGACAGCTCAGCTGGCGAAGTCTCAGAGTCAGAAACGGCATGTGTCCTGTGTACCAAGGTACGAGGTACCCCTTCACGCTGAGCCGGATGGTGACAACTATTAGCCTGTAAGTACAAGTCTGTGTGGGTACGTTTCCTGTAGACAGCATGTCTAAATGATCCATCATCCTTCCTCGTAACCAACACGTTAAGAAAAGGAAGGCAACCATCCTCTTCCACCTCCGCCGTAAAACGGGTGGATAGAGTTCACATGTTCTAGAAAGGCATTCAAGTTCTCCCTACCATGAGGGCAAACAACAAAGAATGTCACCATATCTGAAGAAACAGGCGGGTTTCAAAGGCGCCAATTCCCATGCTCGTTCCTCGCAGTCTCCCATAAACAAATTAGTGATCACAGGAGACAACGAACTACCCATCCAAACTCCATGTCTGCTCGTAATACCGGTCACTGAACAAAAAGTAAGGGGATACCAAACCTAACCGCACATAACAGCAGCGAATCAGAGGAACGCGAGTGAAGAGAGAGACAACATCGAAACTCACTAAAATATCACAGTCATTCAACCGCAGTCCCTCCAAACGAAGTGAAAAATCCGCTGAGTTCCTGATATGATGTTCACACCGACCTACTTGTGAACTCAACAGAGAAGCAAGATGCTTGGCTATACGATATGTCGGAGCGTCGATGTTAATATACGACGGAAAGGAACACCTTCCTTGTGAACCTTCGGAAGGCCATATAATTTACATTTAACAGCACTATAGGTGTTGAGGCTGTTGATTGTGTCCTGTGGCAAACCACTTTTCTTCAGGAGGCTGTTGATCTTTCAACACATTTTTTGGGGTCAGCATCGATTCTGCGATACGCTGAATCAGATAGTAAACGTAGAATCTTTTGTACATTTTCTTGTTTATTTAAAACAACGGTGGCATTGCCCTTGTCTGCAGGTAAAATAACAATACCAGGATCAACTTTGAGAGAGCGTAAAGCAGCCCCCTCTGCTGCTGTTATATTACTCTTGGGTGGACAAGCCCTAGTCAACACACGGCATGCCTCCCTACTAACCTCCTCTACAGCGTCAGGAGGTAGTTTGCAAACTGCCTGTTCAATTGAACTAATAAAATAAACTACCGGAAAACTCTTCGGAGATTTTGCAAAATTTAAACCCTTCCCAATCACAGATAAGACTGCGTAGCGGAGCCTTGGTATATATTGGCAAAAAATCAGTACCGTGGAGGACCGACGCACTGAGTATAAACGGCACACACGATTACAAAAGCCAAGTAGCTCAGCTATTGCCTAACATTGGATACTGGTCACCCAATGTTGTACAGTAACACAGATATTGGCATGCAGGTCCAGCTATTGGGACAGTGTTATTAAGGAGGCAGTTGAGATTAAAGTAACGAGCAACCTCGTTAAAAGATATGGAGATTTTTGTTTAAACTCGGTTTGGAATCCGGCTCTCTCCCTTGAAGGGAGGGATCGAGTCAATGCTACCTCAACTGCGAGTTCGTAGTCTCAATATCTATACCTATGACTTTGGTCATATTTGGTGGCACTAGCCTTCAGTGTTGTGTGTGTGTGTGTGTGTGTGTGTGTGTGTGTGTGTGTGTGTGTGTGTGTATTACTTTTCCTGCATCAGTCCGAGAGCCGAGGTTTTAAATTTTTATCGTCTTCTGTTCGTTGCAGTTGGCCTTGAAAATGGCGTGATGTTCTGCCGTCGAAACATCGGCGGTCGCTGAAAGTGTTACCTGGCTGAATTAGAGAGCCACTGTGAGATTTGGAAAACTGGAGGTGAGGTAATGGCGGAAGTAAATTTTTAAGGACTGCTAGGAAGTAGTGCTCGGGTAGCTCAACTGGTAGAATATTTTTCCCCGAAGATCAAAGGCCCGGGAATCGATTCCCGATCTGGCACACAAATTTAATCTCACAGGAAGTTTCATACCAGCGGTCTATCCGCTGCAGAGTGAAGATATGATTCTCAGAGTAGTTTATTTACGCTAGCACTATATAAGTCACGAAAAGACTTCAAACAGGGAAACAACCGATAAATAAATGGCTAACTTTTCTCTCATCTTTATTGATTATCACCAGTTAGTTGAACACTTCTCATTGCTATCTTTGACTAGTTGACGTAAGTCCTCGAAATAACCTCAGGAAATAGGGAGATATTTAAAACGAAACTTCATGCGAATCCAGTTTAATGCAGATGGTACTCCCGTACTTTTTATGCCGTCATAATATCTTTCAAACAAATTCCTCTGTCCTGAGAGCTTCGCAAGCTAGTATGAGAAGGTGAACCACGTCAAGTGGTAACCAGGGTACAGACATATTATCGCATATGTATGATTGCCTGCAATAATATTTGGCTAATAGAAGGTAGTTTACAGTACTTGAAATATACCCGTGGTACAACGGTAGTGTCTGGCTAATGAGTGAATTATCTACGGAGCCGGTTTCGATCAAAGTCACTGCTTTAGTTTACAATAAAATTCATCAACGGCTGCCGAAAACTCACGGCATTAAGAGTCGCTCTGATTCTGTCAGAGGTCTTGTTATTGAGGGCGGAGGAGCGGTCAAGTGTGCCATTCGGTTGAAAACGGAAGGGCAAAAGTGCAGAAGACGAGAACGAACAACACATGAGGATTTTGAAGGCAATGAAAACCACTGAACTGACGCCAAATGTGTACGGACAATGCATGCAGCCTGTTACTGAAAAAGTGCCAATATTGCGCCGTTTCCTTGGGTAAAACTACGTAAGGTGCAGCGTAAATAGCTGTGGAGTCGAAGGCTTGAGCAGTAAAACACGCAAGAGCAGCAGAATTCATGAGTATAAAAACGTCACAAATATAAGAATTTGTATATGGACATGACATTTTGGACAAGCTGCTGAGTTTTTTAAAATACTTTAGTAGTGACAAAACTTTATAATGGGCTAAGTTTCATCCATTTGCCATTTTGTGCATGAGGCTCAACGTAAAAGACCATGTTTTATTCTGATAAATGTTTAATACTTCAAGGTGACACCTAACACTGTTGAAACCGGTTGTCTTGAATAAAAAATATTTCGTGTGATCTTGACGTCTGAATAGTTTTTAACAACTAAAATACATCGCCCTTCAGTACTCTCATGATGGTTGGTTGGTTTGTGGGATTAAAGGGACCAGACTACTATGGTCATCGGTCCCTTGTTCCATAAAAACTAAAACCACCCGAAGAGAATGAAAAACGAACAACAGGAAAGGCAGCAGACAAAACAGGACATGAAATACTCTGACAGAGACCAGACAAAACAAATTAAAACACACAGTGTGACGGTGGTTGGCCGACCGTAGAGAAAAAGAGGAAAAGCCAACCACCAAGAACACTTTAAAAACTCAGTCTAAAATCAGAGGCTAAAAGCCAGAATCAACACTTAAAAAAAAAAAACACTCAGATTAAAGGATAAAAAAACCCTGCCCGAATAAAACACAAAACCAAGACCACTATGGCAGAGTCATCTGACAAAAGAGCAGAGAGCGTGTCAGGCATTGCAAAACTCTGCCGGAGCACGGTTAAAAGGGCGCACTCCGACAGAATATGGACCACCGTCAAGGACGCCCCACAACGACAAGGAGGGGGATCCTAAAGACACAGTAAATAACTGTGCGTGAGTCGGGTGTGGCAAATGCGGAGCCGACAAAGGACGACTGAGTTCCTGCGGTTGGCTCGCATGGATGACCGCCGCACAGTCGTCGTGTCCTTGACGGCACGGAGTTTGTCAGGGGTGGTCAGACCGCGCCATTCAGCATCCCAAAACGAGAGAACTTTGCGGCGTAAGACTGCCCGCAAATCAGCCGCCAGGAGGCCAATCTACAGAGATGGCGCACTGGTGGCCTCTTTCGACAGGCGGTCAACAGTTTCGTTGCCGGGTATACCAACATGGCCTGGGGTCCAAACAAAGACCACAGACCTGCCGCTACGGGCGAGAGTATGCAGGGACTGCTGGATAGCCATCACCAGACGAGAACGAGGGAAATGCTGGTCGAGAGCTCGTAAACCGCTCAGGGAATCGCTACAGATAACGAAGGTCTCACCTGAGCAGGAGCGGATATACTCTAGGGCACGAAAGATGGCGACCAGCTCAGCAGTGTAAACACTGCAGCCAGCCAGCAACGAACGTTGTTCAGAATGGTCCCCTAGAGTTAGTGCATAACCGACGAGACCAGCAATCATCGAACCGTCGGTGTAGACAGCACCAGAGCCCTGATACGTGGCCAGGATGGAATAAAAGCGGCGTGGGAAGGCCTCCGGAGGGACTGAGTCCTTCGGGCAATGTGCCTAGTCGAGCCGAAGGCAAGGGCGAGGCACACACTACGGGGGTGTACGCAGAGGGGCCCGGAAAGGAGGTGGAACAGGGAAACACCCAAGCCAGGAAAGAAGCTGCTTGACACGTACGGCGATCGGACAAACCAACCGGGGCCGACGTTCTGGCAGATGAACGACTGACTGCGGGGACACGATAATTTGGATACCCGGGCAAGCTAAAAACATGGGCAGCATAAGCAGCCAGTAATTGTTGGCGTCGTAACCGCAGTGGAGGGACACCTGCCTCCACAAGTATGCTGTCCACAGGGCTGGTTCGGAAGGCACCAGTGGCAAGGCGTATCCCACTGTGGAGGATTGGGTCCAGCACCCGTAACGCAGATGGGGATGCTGAGCCATAAGCCAGACTCCCGTAGTCCAGACGGGACTGGATTAACGCCTGGTAAAGCCGTAGGAGAGTAGATCGGTCGGCGCCCCACCTTGTGTGGCTCAGGCATCGCATAGCATTTAGATGCCGCCAACACGCATGTTTAAGCTGCCGAATATGAGGCAGCCAAGTCAACCGGGCATCAAAAACCATCCCCAAAAACCTATGTGACTCCACCACTTTAAGAAGCTCGCCGTCAAGATAAAGCCGCGGCTCCGGGTGAACAGTGTGTCGCCTGCAGAAATGCATAACGCAGGTCTTGGCCGCGGAAAACTGAAAACCATGCGCTACAGCCCAAGACTGCGCCTAGCGGATTGCGCCCTGTAGCTGACGTTCAGCAGCTGCAATGCCAATAGAGCTGTAGTAAAGGCAGAAGTCGTCAGCATACAGGGAAGCGGAGACAGTATTTCCCACAGCCGCAGCGAGACCGTTAATAGCAATTAAAAACAGACACACACTGAGAACAGAACCCTGTGGCACACCGTTCTCCTGGACTTGGGAGGAACTATATGTGGCCGCGACGTGCACGCGGACGGTACGATACGACAGAAAATTGCGGATATAGATCGGCAGAGGGCCCCGAAGACCCCATCCACGAAGCGTAGAAAGGATGTGATGACGCCATGTCGTATCATACGCCTTCCGCATGTCGAAAAAGACAGCAACCAGATGCTGACGGCGGGCAAATGCAGTACGGATGGCCGACTCCAGGCTCACCAGATTGTCGGCGGCGGAGCGGCCTTTACGGAACCCACCCTGAGACGGAGCCAGAAGGCCTCGAGACTCCAGTACCCAATTCAAGCGCCGGCTCACCATGCGTTCAAGCAACTTGCAAAGAACGTTGGTGAGGCTAATGAGACGGTAGCTATCCACCTCCAAAGGGTTCTTCCTTGGTTTCAGAATGGGTTCAGCAAGACTTTCCCGCTATTGCGACAGAAACTCACCCTCGACCCAATTGCGGTTGTAAAGATCGAGGAGGCGTCGCTGGCAGTCCACTAAAGGTGTTTCAGCATCTGAGAGTGGATGTTATCTGGCCCAGGAGCAGTATCAGGACAAGGGGCGAGGGCACTGCGAAATTCCCACTCACTGAATGGAACATTGTACAATTCAGGATGGTGAGTGCGAAAAGAAAGACTCCGACGTTCTATCCGCTCCTAAATGGAGCGGAAGCCCAAGGGGTAGTTGGCACAAGCGGGACTGAGAGCAAAGTGCTCTGCCAAGCGGTTTGCAATGACGTCGGAGACAGTACAAACTGCTCCATTCAGTGAGAGCGCAGGGACACTGACAGGGGTCCGATAGCCATAGAGGCGGCGAATCGTGGCCCAGACCTGTGATGGAGTGACACGGAGGCCAATGGTGGACACATATCGCTCCCAGCACTCCTGCTTGCGTTGGCGGATAATGCAGCGGGCTCGCGCACATAGCCGTTTGAAGGCGATAAGGTGGTCGATTGAGGGATGTCGCTTGTGACGCTGGTGCGCCCGCTGGCGAGCTTTAATTGCTTCAGCGATCTCAGGTGACCACCAAGGCACAGTCCGCCGCCGAAGGGACCCAGAAGAACGGGCAATAGCAGATTCGTCGGCAGTAACGATGCCGGTGGTGACCGATTGAACCACTGCATCAATGAAATCGGTAGAGAGAGGCTCAATAGCGGCAGTTGAGGAGAACAAGTCCCAGTCAGCCTTATTCAGAGCCCATCTGCTAGGGCGCGCAGAAGACTGACGCTGTGGCAGTGACAGAAAGATCAGAAAGTGGTCACTGCCACAAAGGTCGTCATGCAGTCTCCATTGTACAGACGGTAAGAGGCTAGGGCTACAGATCGAAAGGTCAGTGGCGGAGTATGTGCCATGCGCCACACTGAAGTGTGTGAAGGCACCATCATTTAAGATCGAGAGATCGAGCTGCGCCAATAAATGCTCAACGATGGCGCCTCGACCTGTTGCCACTGACCCACCCCACAGATGGTTATGGGCGTTAAAGTCGCCCAGTAACAGGAAAGGTGGAGGCAATTTAGCTATCAGAGCAGCCAGGACATGCTGCGCGACATCACCATCTGGTGGAAGGTAAAGACTGCAGACGGTAACAGCCTGTGGCGTCCACACCCGAACAGCGACAGCCTCTAAAGGTGTGTGGAGAGGTACAGACTCGCTGTGAAGAGAGTTCAGGACATATACGCAGACATCCCAGACACGCTTTCATAAGCTACCCGGTTCTTATAATAACCTTGGTAGCCACGGAGGGCGGGGCTTCGCATTACCGAAAACCAAGTTTCCTGCAGAGCAATGCAGAGGAAAAGGGTGAAGGCTGATAAGTTGGCGCAGCTCAGCTAGAGGGTGGAAGAAACCGCTGCAGTTCCACAGGAGGATGGTGTTGTCCATGGCTGAAAAAGGCTTGAAGGGACTGGGAAGGGAGATTACGCCGCTGGGTCACCTGCTGCCTCCGATTTAGCACCTGTGATAGTGCTTTCCATGGCGTCTGATGGACCGGCGAAATGGAGGTCCTCAGCGGACGCCAGAATCTCCACCACATCCTCAGACGCAGAGCTCGAAGGTTGAGGTGGGGCTGAGAGCTCTTCTTGGGTTTCTCACGCCGTTCCTTGGGTCGCAGCGGCTGGGAGGGATTCACTGATTCAGTCTCGGGGACGGAGGAGGATCGTGAAGCCCTACGACCAGCTGATTGCGGGCACTTACGCCATTGTCGGTCGTCAGGCTTCTCGCTGGCGGAAACCTGGGAAGGGAGGGACCCAAGGGACCCCTTGCGAGCGTGAGAAGCCGAAGAAGTTGGACACTTCTCCGGCTTAGAAGTGGGGACGGACGTCCCCAATGGGTGGTATGGTGTTGCTCCTGAGGTAGGTGGCGCACGAGCAACCCGGTGGGTAGAGCCCCCCACTGGCGAGGGAGCAGGAGGAGTTTTACTACTCGTCGATCCGGCCACAATTGGAGAAACAGACGGGGCTAGCACAGGTGTTGTAGCAACAGCGTAGGAAGATTTCATTCTCACAGGATGGAGTCGGTCGTATTTCCTCTTGGCCTCAGTATAGGTTAGTCGGTCCAGGGTCTTGTATTCCATGATTTTACGCTCTTTCTGGAAAATTCGGCAGTCTGGCGAGCAAGGTGAATGGTGCTCCCCGCAGTTGACACAGATGGGAGGCAGGGCACATGGAGTATTGGGATGTGATGGGCGTCCGCAATCTCGACATGTGAGGCTGGAAGTGCAGCGAGAAGACATATGGCCGAACTTCCAGCACTTAAAGCACCGCATTCGGGGAGGGATATAGGGCTTAAGGTCATATCGGTAGACCATCACCTTGATTTTTTCCGGTAATGTTTCCCCTTCGAAGGCCAAGATGAAGGCACCAGTAGCAATCAGATTTTCCTTCGGACCCCTATGAACGCGCCGGACGAAATGTACACCTCGGCGCTCTAAATTGGCGCGCAGCTCTTCATCAGACTGCAAAAGAAGATCCCTATGGTAAATAACTCCCTGGACCATATTTAAACTCTTATGGGGTGTGATCGTAACGGCAACATCCCTCAACTTGCCACAAGCGAGTAACCGTTGTGGCTGGGCAGAGGATGCCGTTTGTATCAGGACTGACCCAGAGCGGATTTTTGACAAGCACTCAACCTCCCCAAACTTGTCCTCTAAATGCTCGACGAAGAACTGAGGCTTTGTGGAGAGAAAAGACTCCCCTCAACCCTCGTACAAACTAAGAAGCGGGGCGAATAACTGCTACTGCCATCCTGAGAATTACGTTCCTCCCACAGTGTGGCCAGGGAGGGGAACGTTTTGGGATCGTAATTCTAAGCGTTAAACTGAGCCCGAGAACGCTTAGAGACTGCTGGCGGCTGGCCACCAGAGAGAGACGATGTCCCACGCTTCATTGCGGGTCATTCGCCCTGATGCCACCTACTAAGGGCCCTCCCCACGGGCGCCACCCAGCCACGGCAAGAGCCACCTGGCAGGACGGCCGTTGCCGGGAGTCCCGATACCCCAGGAGGATAGGCATCTACTCCTTGGCCTACGTGGGGTGTTAACGGCGCAGGCATCAGTAGAGCGATCCCTGTGTTGTCAGGGGGCTACAGCCAACAGGGTACATGGCGGCCCCACCACAACGGACTGGCTACCGTGCTGGATGTTAGGTAACATGTGGTCCATGGTCGCCGTCGGTGCAGAAATAGGCACTGCACAGTGCAAGGTGTTATCTGCACGCAGAAAGAGAGTCATGCCCAAGAGATGGAGAGCAGACAGGACTGCAGTTCAACGGTGTATAAGCTGGCGAAAGGTCTGATCGCAAGATGGACACAATGCGCCAAGAAAGGCGCCCTTCCCAATCGGCTCGCTCTTCGGAAAATTTTGACAGATGGAGGTCAAACCCAGCAGGGGACCATCATATAAGGCTGAAAAGTTTGAGACTCCTTTTAGTCGCCTCTTACGACAGGCAGGGATACCGCGGGCCTATTCTAACCCCCGAAACCGCAGGGGGAACTCTCATGATGAGAAAATTCTATCGAACACGAGAAAAACTAGGGCGACACTACTAACAGTAACGGTCACAGCGCGCCTCAATTACCTCACTATGCGAAACAGACCGCTCTTCGGAAGCTGGTATTAACAAGCTCCTCTAAAGAAATAAATATAGCCTATATAGAGCCATCAGCAAGCGGACGCATGTATCCCGCACACCCCAGGCAGAAGTCAATTCATCGCAATAAGCAGGCCAGCACAAGTTACGCCAAATTAAGACTACAATACTACACTGTAGCACATATTGGTGTGACACTATCCAGAGAAAGTTTAATCTTGCAAGGCAGATACTTAAAACACAATTCAGTAGTAACTACACGAAACTATACCCAATGTTGAAGAAAAGTAAAACAAGATTCACTAAAAGGCGTTAACAAAGTTTTAGAACCTCGCTCGTGCTGCCTAGCGTCAACCCGAATGTTTTATCAAAATTTATTATTATGGCAACAGACGACGGAAATGTGAAAACGTCTATCTCTGACAATATTATTGTTATCTATACTTTATCTCTAAATATTGCTAGAGTGTCTAGTGAAACTATTATTGTTTTTATGAGCTCTGATATGTATCCGTTCAACTTGAATTGTGAAAAGCCTTATTCCGAAGAATCAGTATTCAAACATTTTCTGGGACTTCCATTTTACAACATGGCAGTATTCTGCTACAGAACAAAAAACTGATTACTCTTCTTATACGTCATGAATATTCAATTACTCCTTATGTGACTGCGATTTTTAAAATATTCTCTAAAACACATCCTTACAATTATCCCGTAATGCTCCGGCTCGCAATAGAAGCCTACCGCGTCCTGCCGCTGCAGTTGCATAAAAATTATGCGTTCAGCAACATAATGGACTACGGAAGTATCCGATTCAACCAGTCTTTGTCCCATGACGTCATCAATATGGTGGAAACGGCTATTCTAAGCGTCTCCATAATGGCACCTATTATGTGACTACATACACACGGCAACAAACATGAATATACGTATAATTAGCCGGTCGCGGTGGCCGTGCGGTTCTGGCGCTGCAGTCCGGAACCGCGGGACTGCTGCGGTCGCAGGTTAGAATCCTGCCTCGGGCATGGGTGTGTGTGATGTCCTTAGGTTAGTTACTTTTAAGTAGTTCTAAGTTGTAGGGGACTTATGACCTAAGATGTTGAGTCCCATAGTGCTCAGAGCCATAAAACCAACACGAACGCCAACAGCAAAAACTACGGAAATTGGAATCAGAAATTTCCCTTGACCACAGATAACGATACCGAAACACGAATATCTACATATAAAACTACGAAAATATTAATCTGTCATTTCCCTTGACCTATACAGGTCAACCTCAAATATTGATGCGAAAAAACAAACGCCTACAACAACGAAAAACAAAACCAAAACCACAAACCAGAACACCTCAAAAATTCAAAAGTCAAACATTATAAACTCCGCGTCGTAATTACGTCACACACCACAACACCGGTATGTCATGAGTCAGAGCAGACGGGGGAATCGGACGCTTCCGTTGAATCCATGATAAAAACATTTAAAAGGTATATTGCCATCCATACAGAGTAAAATGCATTGTCACAGCTTTTTTATGTAACTACTCCCTCCCTTTTTATTTTTTATATAAATGAAATGACGAGGAGGAATGTAATCAACAAGCCTTAAACAGTGTGAAAATGGAAGGAATCAATAAAACTTAATTTGCTATATTTTGAAAACTGACGACTCACACACTGACAAATTTTATTCAGTCTTTTTCTGGGACAGTTTGATCAGCAAAAACTTTTATTATTCAACAATTAAGGATTAAACACCTGTCTCGTCATAAAGATACCATATATATTACTTTTAATATATGGATACACAGATCTGACAAAAATCCTTCCAACTACGCTCAGTAAACGGAAAGATACCGAAAATCCTCGGGTCGGACAAACATATCATCTGGCGCTACTAGCACGGTCAGGGCAGGCTGCCACTTCTGACGTGCGGCCTCTCACCACACCAGGCTGTGTCCCACTACTGGCAACAACCGTCCTCTCGCTACCCCCAGGACAATAACACCCCAGACTCATTTTGCGTATGCACGCAACAGTAGAATCAATATCCCACTTCCAAAAAAAGTCTACTTTCAGCCCTAAAATACACTTCAGCGTACGCCCAAGCCATTATGGCTGAATAAAAAGCCAGACCAGCCAAGACGGGCTGAGAAAAAAATTTACAGAATCACCTAACTATCCCACCACCAGTGCTCAACACATTGGGATCACCTATTTTAGGGACCGAACCAGCAAACGGCAGCCCGCAGCAGTGTTCAGGATAACAGTCACAGGAAAACATGCTTACAATGTGAGAGATTACATCAGACTGGAGTCGCACAACCAACACGAATGCACTCACCAACTCTCATTTCAAATAATCAGCCCTCAGGAAAGCAGCGTTAAGGAAATACTGTAGCAATGAAACACGCCAGCCGCTCCATAGGAAACATTCGGTCACGCCAGGTGTCCACTACACAGCCCAAGCCGTCGGCCACAGAAACACCGGTATCCGTTACTCACTGCTTGGGACCTCCCAGCTGCACGAGACGGCCAGCAGACGGCGCTGCGGCCCAAGCCAAACGCGCAGCGGAAAGATAGCACAACGTGCCCACATCGAGATAACACACCCGAGCCACACGGCTCAATTATGATCTCGGCATTGTCTTAAGATTCCGGATTAGTCCCTTATTGGGACCTCTGGAAGAGGACTGCAAACGGAGAGGTGACCATGCGAAAAGTATTTAATAATCAACGAAATATAATGTTCGCCGGGACGGGGCCGCGGAATGTCAGAAATTTGAGCGTTTGCATTTCCGCTTTCAGATTATCTAGCTTCCAAACTATGTTCAATCTAGAATTTTTGGTTGTCAACGAAGTGGAACGGACGGCGGATGAGGGTTTCTGGTCAGATGAATAAAGTGAAAAAGAAAGGGTATCACGGGAGTAGGATTCGTTATGAACATGTAAGAACGGCATAGAGTGAGACATTTTGAACTTGGTTCAATGAATGTTTGTTCCATAAAAACACGGGAGAGCTGCCGGATATCAATAACGTCCTGCCACGCAGTCTTCTGGCCATCTTCAAGTGAGCGCCACTGTAGCAGTATTGTCTTGCTGTCTTGAAATGTGAATATATGTGAGATAACGCCTATGATAAAGGGAACTAACCTGACTGCTCGTTATCATTTTACTACGCAAGCATTCAGGGCTAACACTAAGAAGCAATCCGCCCCAGTAAGCTGAATGGTCAGAGTGACGGATTGTCAGTCCTCTGGGCACGGGTTCGATTCCCGGCTGGGTCAGAGAATTTTCTCCTTCCAGCGACTGGGTGTTGTGCTGTCTTCACCATCATATCATCCTCATCGACTACAGGTGGAGGAAGTGGCATCAAATTGAAAGAACGGCACCCGGCGAACAGTATGCCCGACGGGGGGCCCTAGGTATACGATTAAATTAAAAACTAAGAAGCAATAAATATGGGACGAATGCTTAAAATTAGTACTGTGGTGGGAGAGTGGGACATTTTTTGGTAGGGGTCTGAAGAACTTCGGTGTACATTAATTCTGTTGTTCCAGTGTTTTGAGACCTTGCCAAGTAAACTTGACAGCAGGCGTGGAATGAATTCAGAGCGACTCTCCAACTCGGTACAGCCGATACGTAAGTGTAGCGGAAGTGCTCTAATAATTTATTGGGAATCCTTTAGAAAGAAAGGCCACGAAGTTCTTGCTTAACACTGAAGATTCCTTCGATCTGTCTTACCCTATAGATTTTATCCTCCACAGCTGCCTCTAGTACCATGGAAGTTATTCCTTGATATCCACACACTAAAACAGTTATTTCACAGTGTAAAGCCTACATTTGATTTACTTGAGATAATTCAGGTAATTAGTTATATAGCTACTGACGTTAAGTACACTAGCTTACTACTGATGTCAAGTCTGCGTCACTTCATTTCTTTACATTAAGATTACTATATTCCAGTACATTAAAGTCTTTTATATAGATCTTTTCATTTTACTATAGTGAACTGAGAATCAAGAAATTGAAGAAATACACTCCTGGAAATGGAAAAAGGAACACATTGACACCCGTGTGTCAGACCCACCATACTTGCTCCGGACACTGCGAGAGGGCTGTACAAGCAATGATCACACGCACGGCACAGCGGACACACCAGGAACCGCGGTGTTGGCCGTCGAATGGCGCTAGCTGCGCAGCATTTGTGCACCGCAGCCGTCAGTGTCAGTCAGTTTGCCGTGGCCTACGGAGCTCCATCGCAGTCTTTAACACTCGTAGCATGCCGCGACAGCGTGGACGTGAACCGTATGTGCAGTTGACGGACTTTGAGCGAGGGCGTATAGTGGGCATGCGGGAGGCCGGGTGGACGTACCGCCGAATTGCTCAACACGTGGGGCGTGAGGTCTCCACAGTACATCGATGTTGTCGCCAGTGGTCGGCGGAAGGTGCACGTGCCCGTCGACCTGGGACCGGACCGCAGCGACGCACGGATGCACGCCAAGACCGTAGGATCCTACGCAGTGCCGTAGGGGACTGCACCGCCACTTCCCAGCAAATTTGGGACACTGTTGCTCCTGGGGTATCGGCGAGGACCATTCGCAACCGTCTCCATGAAGCTGGGCTACGGTCCTGCACACCGTTACGCCGTCTTCCGCTCACGCCCCAACATCGTGCAGCCCGCCTCCAGTGGTGTCGCGACAGGCGTGAATGGAGGGACGAATGGAGACGTGTCGTCTTCAGCGATGAGAGTAGCTTCTGCCTTGGTGCCAATGATGGTCGTGTGCGTGTTTGGCGCCGTGCAGGTGAGCGCCACAATCAGGACTGCATACGACCGAGGCACACAGGGCCAACACCCGGCATCATGGTGTGGGGAGCGATCTCCTACACTGGCCGTACACCTCTGGTGATCGTCGAGGGGACATTGAACAGTGCACGGTACATCCAAACCGTCATCGAACCCATCGTTCTACCATTCCTAGACCGGCAAGGGAACTTGCTGTTCCAACAGGACAATGCACGTCCGCATGTATCCCGTGCCACCCAACGGGGTCTAGAAGGTGTAAGTCAACTACCCTGGCCAGCAAGATCTCCGGATCTGTCCCCCATTGAGCATGTTTGGGACTGGATGAAGCGTCGTCTCACGCTGTCTGCACGTCCAGCACCAACGCTGGTCCAACTGAGGCGGCAGGTGGAAATGGCATGGCAAGCCGTTCCACAGGACTACATCCAGCACCTCTACGATCGTCTCCATGGGAGAATAGCAGCCTGCATTGCTGCGAAAGGTGGATATACACTGTACTAGTGCCGACATTGTGCATGCTCTGTTGCCTGGTCTATGTGCCTGTGGTTCTGTCAGTGTGATCATGTGATGTATCTGACCCCAGGAATGTGTCAATAAAGTTTCCCCTTCCTGGGACAATGAATTCACGGTGTTCTTATTTCAATTTCCAGGAGTGTAGATCTTCTTTGATACAGTCTCTGTTTCTTGGACACGCTGCTCGAATGAAAATATCAACAAGACGTCGCCGTACAATTCTGTGTGCTCCAGGCCGCTGCAGCTGCTATTTCTTCTGATGTTTTAACTTGAAAAAGGATTCACAGGAGCACTTCAGACGGTCTGGATACTTCCATGCAATGTAGCGCTCTTGATGGAGTATTGATTACTTGTCTGCATAAGAAGAAAATTTAAATTTGGTGTAACGACTTTATCGGAGAAAACACTTCCGTTTATAAAGCTGGAAAGCTAACAAGTTCCAAACCAAGATCATTCCTCACGGTTTCCAACTTTCTGAATGTTGTCTACCTGTAGTTTTCGTCGAACAAAAGCATTATACCATGTTATATATCTTGGATTTAGTCACAGAAAACCGTTTGCTAGACCAGTCCAGGACAAAAGTCAAATCGTAAGGTAATATTTCTCGCTACACACAATGAATCAGAGATAGCTAAGCATCCCCCCGAGTAATGCAACACTCTTAAGACTTTATGGATATTGTTACCGCTGCTTGCGACTAACAAGCTGTTGAAAAAAAAGTTTATTTATAATTCCTGCAGAAAAGACGCAACATATCACATTTAAATAAATTTTCTCTCAGGTCAGCGATGTGTATTAATACTATTTATGGCAATATGTTTTAACTTGAGACAAATTAATCAACGTACATCACGTCGTTATATTTGATTAAAACACTAGTCCTGTTGTTCTAACCGATCTTATTTTCAAGTTTTCCCCCTGTTACTCGTCAATTCTCCGGATAACGTTCCCGTTTCTCACATTATCACCGCGAATTACTTCAAACATGTGTATTTCTCACCACATACCAAACACTTTAGTTCTCTTCCTTCCCTGTTTTGCCAGACTCCACTGTTCACATTCATACAATGCAGTACCCCAGACGTAACTTCTCAGAAATTTCTTCGTTAAATCGAGGCTGATATTTGACAATGGGAGACTTCCCTTGGTCAGAAACGACATCTTTGCTCGTGCTAGTCCAATTTTTATGCTGCTTCCAACGAAATACTATACTTTCACTTCAGCCAATTCGTTGTTACCAATTCTGACGTTAACTTCATCTCTAATTTAATTTCTGATAATCCTGATTTCTCTTCCCTTCCTTCGGTGTACTGCCAATTCAAAGGGCGTGCCCATTACACCGTTCATTTTATTTTATAAGAGAACACCAATCGAGGTGGCGAACTAGTTTGAACACCGGACTCGAATTCGCATTTCCGTGATTTTCCTTAATCGTTTCCCCATCATCCCTTAATGCGATGGGACCGATGATCTCGCAGTTTAGTTCCCTCCAGAAAAATCAACAAATAAAACAAATATCAACTTTCTGCATTGTTATTCTTTATGGCTACGAATTTGGAACTCTCTGCACCTAGATGACTCGGAATTGTAGCGTGTAACATAGCGGAGTGTAGCGTAACTATGTCGGTACGTGAGAAACAGCATACAATATCTGAATTTCTGATTAGACATGGAGCGACCTCTACTTCATCCATGCCATTCCAGAACACACACGAGGGCTGCGACATCTCCAGCAACCCCACGCCTTGGTTTCACTGCCACTGATCATCCTCCACACAGTACCGACTATTCTCCAACCGATTTTCATATGTTTCCAAACATGAAGCTACCTTCTATGACGTCACTTTGATAATGATGATGAAGTGCATGCAGTGGTGATTCTGCGGCTTTTTAAATAAAACAGATATCAACTTTCTACGTATTTGGAAAAAATGATCTCGCGCTGCGAGAACTTTATTCGTCACTCGGTGACTGTATTGAGACATAAATATGTAGAAATGAACAATAATGTTGAATGTTAATAATGTTTGTTTTACTTAAAAAGCCCATTTTGAGGGGCGCCATGGCCACATGGCTGTCCGAAGACTGGTTTTCTTGTAATCATACTGTCTCGTCACCACCGCTGCTAGCAATCACGTACAGTGGCTACATTCCCGCCACGTCTTTCTAAAGTGTCGCAGACGCAACATCCGGAACCATCTACATCTACATCTACATCCATACTCCGCAAGCCACCTGACGGTGTGTGCCGGATGGTACCTTGAGTACCTCTATCGGTTCTCCCTTCTATTTCAGTCTCGTGCTATTCGTGGAAAGAAGGATTGTCGGTATGCCTCTGTGTGGGCTCTAATCTTACTGATCTTATGCTCAAGGTTTCTTCGCGGGATATACGTAGGAGGGAGCAATATACTGCTTGACTCCTCTGTGAAGGTATGTTGTCGAAACTTCAACAAAAGCCCGTACCGAGCTACTGAGCGTCTCTCTTGCAATGTCTTCCACTGGAGTTTATCTACCATCTCCGTATCGCTTTCCGATTACTAAATGGTCCTGTAACTAAGCGCGCTGCTCTCCGTTGAATCTTCTCTATCTCTACTATCAACCCTATCTGGTACGGATCCCACACAGCTGAGCAGTATTCAAGCAGTGGGCGAACAAGTGTACTATAACCTACTTCCTTTGTTTTCGGACTGCATTTCCTTAGGATTCTTCCAATGAATATGTCTGGAATCTGTTTCACCGACGATTAATTTTATATGGTCATTCCATTTTAAATCACTCCTAATGCCTACTCCCAGTTAATTTATGGAATCAACTGCTTCCAGTTGCTGACCTGCTATATTATAGCTAAATGATAAAGGATCTTTCTTTCTATGTATTCTCAGCACATTACATTGTCTACATTGAGATTCAATTGCCATTCCCTGCACCATGCATCAATTCGTTGCAGGTCCTCCTGCATTTCAGTACAATTTTCCATTGTTACAACCTCTCGATATACTACAGCATCATCCGCAAAAAGGCTCAGTGAACTTCCTTGCGGGTCTGTTGTACGACCAGGCTTAAACTCAGTGAGGTGTTAATAGTGGCGTCTGTCTACATAACGGCATTCTTGATTTAAGCTAACTCACCATGTCCAATCTCCTGATTTACATCCTCAGAGTGGAGCTATTAGCCCCTGTCTGAAGGGAATGGCGCGAAAATTTCAACAGCCGTCATTTTTCAGATGTAGAAACACTGCTAACCACTTTCGTTTCTGTCTTGCATCTCTTTCTTGGTGTTGCAATTCTTCATTCCATATAGTAAAACAGGTCAGTGCACAATAAAAATTCTTTACCTTTGTTGTATGCATGGGATATGAGATACAATAGAAATCATTAGCTATTTCATGACAGATATTGCATAATGATGATTGTGCGTCACATCATCTATTTCCATGTTCCCAAATTCCAAATGGGGTGTTATGAATCTCTAGATCCTTGCATTTCTTTTGTGGCTTTCTTCTCGTAAAGAAGTCAGCATTATTACGTATTTGTATTTACACAAACTGTCATAACCACCTAGAAAAAAGGTCCATGGCACGCCACGTTCAGTTGGTCAGTTCCGCAGAATTTCGCAGAAATCCACAGGTATTGGAGGACGGGTTAAAAATGGCTCTGAGCACTATGGGACTCAACTGCTGTGGTCATTAGTCCCCTAGAACTTAGAACTACTTAA
The DNA here is from genome assembly GCF_023897955.1 of Schistocerca gregaria. NCBI lineage: Eukaryota > Metazoa > Arthropoda > Insecta > Orthoptera > Acrididae > Schistocerca > Schistocerca gregaria. Next base: position 115,208,516 of record NC_064925.1, read on the forward strand.
ACCTAACTAAACTAAGGACACCACACACATCCATGCCCGAGGCAGGATTCGAACCTGCGACCGTAGCAGTCGAACGATTCCAGACTGCGCGCCTAGAACCGCGAGATGGAGGACGGGGAGAGGGAAGAAGGGAAGTAGATGGGGTGAACGGATGTTGCGCAAATAACTAAAAAGGCCGTTCTTTAATGTGAAATAACAAGTGGGTTTGAAGACCGGGCGCCCATAATGAAAACAAAATTTGTGGCAGACAGAAATCGTTATGGTTCGCAAAGCACTGTTAGTTATTCCAGCAACCCTATTTAGTAAGCAACTAGGTTTCTTGGAAGGTAAGCAAGATTGTTAATCACATTCTTTTGTACTATTGAAATAAAGAATTGTATATCATTTACAAATGACACTATTCATAAAAGATCACGATACTTTTATTCAGTGAAACTTGTTTACTTCAGATTCCTTTTCAATTCGACGGGGAGGGGGGAGGAGTAGGCAGACGGTGAAATGCATGTTACCACCACAGCCTGCCTGCTCCTAATATCGCTCATGGTTTCTTATTACATACACTATGTGATCAGAAGTATCCGAACACCTGGCTGAAATCGACATACAGTTTCGTGGCGACTTCGTTTGGTAATGCTGTAATGCAGGAATTAAATACGGTGATGGCCCACCATTAGCCTTGATGACAGCATTCAGTTTCACAGACATACGCTCAATACGGTGCTGGTAGGTTTCTTGGGGTATGGCAGCCCATTCTTCACGGAGTGTTGCACTGAGGAGAGATATCGATGTCGGTCGGTGAGGCCTGGCACGAAGCCAACGTTCCAAAACATTCCAAAGGCGTTCTACAGGATTCGGGTCAGGACACTGTGCAGGCCAGTCCATTACAGGGATGTTATTGGCGTGTAACCATCCGCCACAGACCGTGTATTATGAACAGGTGCTCGAGTGTGTTGAAAGATGCAATCGCCATCCCAGAATTGCTCTTCAACAGTGGGAAGCAAGAAGGTGCTTAAAACATCAATGTAGACCTGTGCTGTGATAGCGCAAAAAAAGGGATGCAAGCCCTCTCCATGAAAAACACGACCAAACCGTAACTCCACCGCCACTGAATTTTACTGTTGGCTCTACACACGCTGGCACTTCACGTTCACTTGGCATTCGCCATACCCACACCCTGCCGTCGGATCGCCACAAAGTGTACCGTGATTCGTCACTCCATACAATGTTTTTCCAATGTTCAATCGTCCAATGTGTACGCTCCTTACACAAATCGAGGCGTGATTTACCGCCATGACGTGTGGCTTACGAGCAGCCGGACGACCTTGAAATCCAAGTTTTCTCACCTCCCGCCTAACTGTCATAGTACCTGAAGTGGATCTGATGCAGTTTGGATTTCCTGTGTGATGGTCTGGATATACGTCTGCCTATTACATATTACGACCTTCTTCAACTGTCGGCGGTCTCTGTCAGTCAAGAGATGAGGTCAGCCTGTACGCTTTTGTGCTGTAGGTGCCCCTTAAGGTTTCCACTTCTCTGTCACATCGCAAACAGTGGACCTAGGGATGTTTAGCAGTGTGGAAATTTCGCGTACAGATATATGACACAAGTGTCACCCAATCACCTGACCACGTTCGAAGTTCAATTCTTCTCTCTCAAGGTGTCTAATGACTACCGAGGTCGCTGATATGGAGTTCCTGGCAGTGGGTGCCAGCTTAATCCATTTAATATGAACGACGTACGTTTTTGGAGGTGCTGGGATGCTTTTGACCACATAGTGTATGTGAATGATCTGAGGTACATTTTAATTTCACTTCGATTTGTATTTCCGTTGCCTTCCCTCCATCTCATGCGTTAATCATAGTCTGTTATTTGTAGCTCTTCTTCTGACCAGTCAACCACTTCTCCACATTTTACTCCTGCATTGCTGCCACATATTACTGTTAGATGTCATTACTCGTGAAATGTTCAGAATGATGTTTCTGGGACTGCTAAGCGATCGAGAATACCCGCAGCAGGAAATTTTTTACAAAACTATTTCTTTCTAACAATTAACATAAGGAACATAACATTTGTCTGTTAAGTTAAGCAATCGTAACATAATTTTTGAACTGCTTAATACCTACCTTAAATAAAGCAGATGCATCAAACCAGTTTAAGACATCAAGAAGTACTATAGACAATAATAATATCCAAATATTATTTGAAAGTGCCAATAAATAAACCACAAATTGCAAGCATAGAAATAGTTTTAAGGGCATCAGGAGGTAAATCAGAGAATATGAACTTTCAAAACTCTTTCACTGAAAAGGATCTGTGCGCCTTACACTTAGTAACTGACAGAATTCCTATAAGAAGAGTTAAATTACAACTTACAACTTAGTGTCTCTTCCCAATAGCATACCATTTTGAAAAACTCATGTGAATCGCTTTCCGATGTGGTTATAGCCGCACGACGTGAACCAACAGACAATGAACGCCGAATAGTAGTTGTAGCTAGGCGCATGGGACATTTTGTTTCGGAAATCGTTAGGGAATTTAGTATGCCGAGATTCACAGTGAAAACCCGTATCTATAAAGACAGAATAATAAGAACATTACCAAAATCTCCTTCCATCGCAGTCAGTTCAAAACAAAATGATGTTTGCGGCAAGTCCCACACAGGAGTGCGATACTTAGAAGAGAAGAGAAACTGCAGGAGAGGAGCACTGGAAATGGTTATGTTCGGCAACTAGGAGACTATTTGCAGCATTTCATGACTTCATGTTCAACGACAGAATTTTTATGGATGATAATGTGCGATAACGGGCCACAGTTCTTCGCGACTGGTTTGAAGAACTTAACGATTTGAAAATGAGAGATACACGTAAATCTATTTTACCACAATGCTTACCACTTGATTTCTGAATATCAAACACATAACCAACCTTCGGTAATACGAAAGTAATATGACAGGTGGTCACACATGGGCACTGTCAAATTTTTCTCACGTAAGTAAGTATGTTCACTCGCTTTGGTACAACGAAGCACACAAGGTACTATTAGCGCTGCCTTTAGAAGTTTAAAGTAAAACAACACGTAAATCAAACATATTTCACTGCAATGCTTGGAACTGATTTGCTAACATCAAAGATATGACCAACCTTCCGCAACCCGTAAAAGACGCGACAGCCGATCACACACGTGCGCTGTGAGACATTACACATGCAAGTAGTATGTTCAGTAGCTTCTGTACAGTAAGGTGGGAGAAGTCACGGGATAACGATATGAAAATACGAGGAATGATTATTGGAGCTAGACGCATGGTACATTCTGTTGCGGAAATCGTTACGGAATCAAAAATTCCGACATCTACTGTGTCGAGAATGTGCCGAGAATACCAAATTTAAGGCATTCCCATTCACCACCGTCAAATCAGTGGCCGACGGCCTTCACTTAATTGTGACGCTATGTAGTCAGTGCTAACAGATAAGCAATACTTCGTGAAACAACAGCAGAAATCAATCTGGGACGTACGACGAACGTATTCCTGAGGACACTGCCACGAAGTTTACTTATAAGGGCTACGACTCGAGTGCCTTTGCCAACAGCTCGATGTCGTCTCCAGGGCTTCTCTTGGCTCGTGACCATTTATCGTTTGTGGCCTGGACGATTGGAAAACCGTGCCCAGCTCACGTGAGTTATGATTTCAGTTGGTAATAGCTGGTGGTGGGGTTCGAGTGTCCCGCAGGCACCAGGATGCTGTAGAGACAAGCTGGGAACAGTACACTGTGGGAGCTGGTGGTGGCTCTATAATGGTGTGGGCTGTATTTACATGGAATGCACTGGGTCCTCTTGTCCAACTGAACCAATCACTGACTGGAAATGGTTACATTAGGAAATTTGGAGAAAGTTTGCAGTCATTCATGGACCTCATGTTCCAAATAACGACAGAACTTTTATGGACAACAGTGCTCAATGATAACGAGCCATAACTATTTGCGATTGATCTGCAACTTTCTGGACGATTCGAGCGAATGATTTGGCCACCCAGATCACCCAACAGGAATCCCATCGAAAAGTTGTGGGACATAATCGAGAGGTCAGATCGTGCACAAAATCCTGACCAGGCAATTCTGTCGCAGCTATGGACGGCTATAGAGGCAGCATGGCCCACTATTCCTGTAGGGGACTTTCAACGACTGTTTGAGTCCACGCGACGCGGAGCTGCTGCACTACGCAGAGCAAAAGGAGGTCCGACGCCTTATTAGGAGGTATCGCATGAATTTTGTCACCTCAGCATACGTCAGTGACAAAAGTCGTATCCCATGATGTGATTTACCGCCAACAGACGTTTGTCGCACGGACTCTGAAACGCCCCATATGTGTAGGCTTGTACAGCGTGCTCAGAAACAGTCTTACCAGCTTGTAAGGGTGTTGATGGGTAGAGAAGGCTGAGAAATAATTATTAGGAAACTAACTTGACACGTTGCGCCGTTTACTAGTAAATCAGGTTGTACGAGCGAACTCAAGCAGCCTGCCAGAGATAGTATCACCATACATGTTCTTCGTTTCCTCAAACCGAACATACGTGGCCTTAATTTATAACTTCCGGTGAACACATTTTAAATGGCAGTGAGCACCTCAACAAGAAGGAACACACGGACCTGATAATATCTGTGTCTTGCTGCAATTTAGAGCTTGCAAGATCTTCAATTTGTGCGTGCAAGAAACTTATTGGCTGACGTCAATGCTAATTAAATCGGACATGGCGCGAAGTGTGGATTTTTTTCTAAATAACAATTTATCTTCACAACTCGGCCTGCAATACACTTACAAGGCTTTCAAACTATTTCTGCCGAACTGGTATGAATTACACACGTGCGTGCCTCAGCGATACAGGTAGCGGTACCGAAGGTGCAACCACAACGGAGGGGTATCTCTTAAGAGGCCAGACAAACGTGCGGTTCCTGAAGAGGGGCAGTAGCCTTCTCAGTAGTTGCAGGGGTACAGGCTGGATGATTTACTGATGCGGCCATGTTACATTAACCAATACGGCCTTGCTTGTGCTTGTACTGCGAACTTCTGAAAGAAAGGATATACTACAGCCGTAGTTTTTCCCGAGGGCATGCAGCTTTACTGCATGGCTAAATGATGATGGCGTCCTCTTGGGTAAAATATTGTGGATATAAAACAGTCCCCCATACCGATTTCCTGGAGGGGAATACTCAGAAGGACGTCGTCATCAGGAGAAACAAAACTGACATACTACAGATCGGAGCGTGGAATGTCAGATACCTTAATCGGGCAGGTAGGTAAGAAAATTTAAAAAGGGATATGTTAAAGCTAGATGCGATGGTAATTATGAAGTTCCGTGGCAGAAGAAAACGATTTGTGGTTAGGTGAATACAGGATTATAAATACAAAATCAAATAGTGGTAAAGTAGGAGTAGGTTTAATAATGAATGAAAAAATAAGAGCGCGTGTAAGCTACTACGAACAGCATATTGAACGCATTATTATAGCCAAACAGATACGAAGCCCACGCCTACTACAGTAGTACAAGTTCATATGCGAACTAGCTCCGCAGATGACGAAGATATTGAAGAAAGGTATGATGAGGTAAAAGAAATTATTCAGGTAGTGAAGGGAGACGAAAATTTAATAGTCATCGGATACTGAGAGAAGAAAAAGTAGTAGGTGAATATGGAATGGGGGTAAGAGAAAGCCGCCTAGTAGGATTTTGCACAGAGAATAACTTATTCATAGCTAACACTTGGTTTAAGGGTCATGAAAGAAGGTTATATACTTGGAGGAGGCCTGGAGACACTGGAAGGTTTCAGATAGATTATATGATGATAACGCAAGGATTTAGGAACCAGGTTTGAAATTGTAAGACGTTTCCAGGGACAGATGTGGACTCCTACCACAATCTATTGGTTATGAACTGTAGATTAAAACTGAAGAAACTGCAAAAAGGTGGGAATTTAAGGAGATGGGACCTCGATGAACTGAAAGAACCAGAGGTTGTAGAGAGTTTCAGAGAAAGCATTGGCGAACTATTGACAAGAATGGGGGAAAGAAATACAGTAGAAGAAGAATGGGTAGCTTTGAGACATGAAATAGTGAAGGCAGCAGATGATCAAGTACGTAAAAAGACGAGGGATAGTTGAAATCCTTGTGTAACAGAAGAGATACTGAAAGTAATTGATGAAAGGAACGAAGCGGATAAAAAGTAATACAAACGTCTCAAAAATGAGATCGACAGGAAGCGCAAAATGGCTAAGCATGGATGGCTAGAGGACAAATTTAAGGTTGTAGAGGCTTACCTCACTAGGAGCAAGATAGATACCGCCTACACGATAATTGAAGAGACCTTTGGAGAAAAGAGAGCCACTTGTATGAATATCAAGAGCGCGGATGGAAACCCAGTACTAAGCAAAGAAGGGAAAGCAGAAAGGTGGAAGGAGTATACAGAGGGTCTATACAAGGGCGATGTAGAGACCTATATCACTAAGGGTGAGATAGATACTGCCTACAGGAAAATTAAAGAGACATTTAGAGAAAAGAGAATCACTTGTGTGAATATCAAGAGCTCAGACGGGAAACCCGTTCCAAGCAAAGGAGAGAAAGCAGATAGGTGGAAAGAGTACATGCAGAGTCTATACAAGAGCGATGTACTTGAGGGCAATATTATGGAAATCTAAGAGGACCTAGATGAAGAAGAAATGGGAGATATGATGCTGCGTGAAGAATTTGACAGAGCACTGAAAGGTCTGAGTCGAAACAAGACCCCCGGAGTAGACAACATTCCATTGGAACTACTGACGGCCTTGGGAGAGCCAGTCATGACTAAACTCTACCATCTGGTCAGCTAGATGTATGAGACAGGTGAAATACCCTCAGACTTCAAAAAGAATATAATAATTTCAATCCCAAAGAAAGCAGGCGATGACAGGTGTGAGAATTACCCAACTGTCAGTTTAATAAGTCACGGCTGCTAAATACTAACACAAATTCCTAACAGACGAATGAAGAAACTGGTAGAAGCCGACCTCCGGGAAGATTAGTTTGGATTCCGTAGGAATGTAGGAACACATGAGACAATATCGACCCTACGAATTATCTTAGGAGATAGAAAAAGGAAAGGTAAATCTACATTTCTAGCGTTTGTAAAAGCTTTTGACAGTGTTGACTGGAATAAATTCTTTCAAATTCTGAAGGTGGCAGGGGTAAAAAAAAGGGAGTGAAAGGCTATTTACAATTTGTACAGAAACCAGATGGCAGTTATAAGAGTCAAGGTTCAAGAAAGAGAAGTAGTGGTTGTGAGTGGAGTGAGACAGGGTTGTAGCCTATCCCCGATGTTATCCAGTCTGTATATTGAGCAAGCAATAAAGTAAACAAAAGAAAAATTTGGAGTACGCATTAAAATCCATGGTGAAGAAATAAAAACATTGTAATTATGTCACCCACAACGAAGGACCTGGAAGAGCAGATGAACGGAATGGACAGTGTCTTGAAAGGAGTATATAAGGTGAACATTAACAAAGGAAAACAAGAATAGTGGAATGAAGACAAATTAAATCAGGTGATGCTTAGGGAATTAGATTAGTAAATGAGACACTTAAAGCAGTAAATGAGTTTTGCTATTTTGGAAGCAAAATAACTGATGATGGTCGAAGTAGAGAGGATATAAAATGTAGACTGGCTATGGCAAAGAAAGCGTTTCTGAAGAAGAGAAATGTCTTAACATCGAGTATAGATTTAAGTGTCAGTAAGTCTTTTCTGAAAGTATGTGTATGTAATGTAGCCATATGTGGAATTGAAACATGGACAATAAATAGTTTAGATAAGAAGGGAAAACAAGCTTTCGAAATGTGGTGCTACACAAGAATGATGAAGATTAGATGGGTAGATCACATAACTAAGGAGCAGGTACTGAATTGGGGAGAAGAGGAATTTGTGGCATAGCTTGACTAAAAGAAGGAATCGGTTGCTAGGAAAATTTCTTAGGCATCTGTGGATCACCAATTTAGTAATGGAGGGCAACGTGGGGGTAAGAATTGTAGAGGGAGCCCAAGAAATGAATACATTAAGCAGATTCAGAAGGATGTAAGTTGCAGTAGTTACTTGGAGACGACGAAGCGTGAACAGGATAGAGTAGCATAGAGAGATGCATCAAAGCAGCCTCTGGACTGAAGACCACAAGAACAACTAGAACATATAACAGAAAAATTGTAATGTTGAAACACCAAGGATGTCCGGTTAGATGTGAGAGAGAGTTTGAAGGCCCTAATGTGGACTGATGGAATACACAATTTAAAAAGATTTAGGACCCTTTGCAAATAGTGTGAGACACATGATTTTAGCTAGTGTGCTCTTAATTAGTGTAGTATAACAAGGAAAGACTGACAATGAATGAGACTAAATTCTGTTTTCATTTATGAAAAGATGATGCATAAATCTGAGCATGAAGTTTGTGGTGCAAAGGAACTACTTATATAGTATGTATTGGTTGGTAACCGCAAACTGCGAAGTTCCCTGCGCTTTAGTTTAATGACTGCCTTTCATTTACATGTAATGTACTCCTGGATGAAATTCGACTGATGCACAGAACATGGAGGGAAATTTTTCTTGTTTGCTCTTACACATAAGGGACACTGTGGTACGTAATAGAACGTGTGGACAAAAATACGACCAAGAGGACGCATTGCTAGGCCTACTACAATGTAAGTGAAACTTTGGCATTCAAATTAGGTTCAACACAGGACCTGTGCGATGGTCTGTGGAATCGTATACCACTGATCCTGCAAAATAGAATTAAGTTCACGTAACTATAATGGATGACGGTCAATAATGTTTTTCTTCGACGCTGACCACAAAGGCTCAAAAACATTGAGATCTGGTGACTTTGGTAGCCAGGGGAGCTGTGAAAATTCATCCTCATGGTCACAAAACCAGTTCTGGACGACACCGCGCTCTGTCATGGAACACAGCATCTCAATGGGGAACAAACATAGTACCATGTACTATGTACCATGCGATGGACCTGACCAGTCAAAACGTTCACATAATTCTTGGCGGTAATGCAACCCTGCAAAGTAACTAAGGGACCCATGGAATACTGCGACATGGTTACCCAAATAATCACCGAAACTCCGCCATGATTCACTCTCTGGGCCTAATCTGTTCCTGAAGTTGGAAAAAGTGTGAAAGAAGACTTATCCTACAAAAAGACATTTTTACATTCTTCCAACGTCCATGGTTTATGGCTTCGGTAACCCATTTCATCGTTACGTGCATTTGCACCACTGATGAACTGTTTTATAATTCCATCTCGCCCTCCAAATCGCTGCTCATGGAGTTCCTTTGATGCAGTTGTCGTGCTGACCGGGTTCACGAGTGCGACTTTCAGTTCTGTACTGTCTTTTTAGGTCTGATCCTCTTACTTTCGTGAAAATCCTATTCAGTTACTGTCGGTCAGGATCACTCAATACACACTTTCGTCCGCGTTTTGACTTAGCGGGTGATCGTTTTTCGTTTTCCCTGCTTGCCAGTATCAAACCCTTAGCCTGCCTTGTTAACGAAAGCACTCACCATATAATCAAAAACAGTTTACCGACGTTCGAATATACCTGGCTTCTATACAATGTACTCGTGACTGTAAAGAATACTTTTCTGATCACTACTGACCCTTACAACGTACTGGCGACGATGGACTGGCGCTGTTCGTGGACAGATACAGCAAGACAAGCGGGAGACTTCACTAGCATCTGCAGTTATGGGCAAGAATACGTGTCTCGTGACGTTTACATATTTTTCTCCATCCTCTGCATGATCTGTAATAGTTATATTGGAGTGTAATTTCCTAATTCTTTGTCTACATGTACACGGGTTGTATTTAAACTGCCGTAAGAACTCTGAAGAGGGTAAACGATAACAGATTTAAGCAAGTTTCCTTTGAAGCCTCTTCTGACTCATCGTAAATGCAGAGTTTCTTATTGGTCGAGATCTCAGTGAATTCATTATTTCTTCCAGGTGAGACGAGGATTTTCCCAATTGGGAAGTACGTGTTTTGTCAAGAAAGTTGTGGAACGTCTCTTTGGTTACAAGTGAAGCCAATATAGCCGATTCACCAAGAGTAAGAAAAGGAAAATTTAAACTCAACGTTTCGTCGATATCCACCTCATTAAGGATGGGTCTCGATCAGAAGCCGTAAAATGATAGAGAATTCGACAGCGGATAAGCTCGAAGAACTATAATTTTTTACGTTAAGTAATGCCCCGAAATTACAGAAAATGTAAACGAAGACGTTTGGAAGGGGTTCTGAAACCCCTCTCCGCAGAACAATATCACCGAGTCCCGAACCACTGAATAATTATTATGATTCTGAAATAATTTTTATTCCTGCTTGAAACGCTTTTTACTACTGTTTATTAGCGGGACGCCCTTCGGTAGCATGCTGCCATCTTCAGCTGTTTTATAATCACGTGAATACTATCTAATGAAAAATAAACTTACACCTGTTACTGAACATTAGTATGAGGACTGTCTACTCTTCGCCTTTACGACGGCTTGAACTCTGCTAGGAACACTTCAATTTTTGAGGTGGAGTGGCGGCCCATTCTTCGTCACGAGCGAATTCAGATGATGCAGTGCCGTGGGACGCAAGTATCTGGAGCCAGGTGGACGTTCCAACATACCAGAAAGGTGTACAACTGGGTATAGTTCGGGACTCGGGCCGGGGCCAGTCGATTTCAGCAATGTTATTGTTCACCAATCCGCAGCTCGTGGTCTTGCGGTAGCGTTCGCGCTTCCCGGTTTCAGTTCCCGGCGGGGTCAGGGATTTTTTCTGTCTCGAGATGATGGGTTGTTGTGTCGTCTTTATCATCATCATACATCCCCATTACGATCGCAGGAAGACAATGGAAAACCACCTCTACTGGGACCTTGCATAGTACAGCGGTGGTGGTCTCCGTTATCGTCCCTACGCCCCTCGGAGTATGGCATCTCATCATCATCACTATCATCATCATCATCATCATCATCATCATCATCATCACGAACTATGGCCTCCGAACTATTTCTCTGCTGTACACGGCACACAGTGGCGTGAAATATGTTCATATACTTCTACTTTCAGCGTTATTTTAAGCGCATTAAGGGTACCACACCTTAACCACGGAAAAGACCCCCATACCGTATCATCACTTCCTTTGTATTTCACAGTTGGCACTCAATACGATGGCAGGTAAAGTTCTCGAGGCATTCGCCAAACCCAAACCATTTCATCGTATTGCAACAGGGTACTGACTGATTCATCTCTCGAAATCACTCGTTTGCAGTCGTCTTCTTTCCAGCGGCCTTGCTCTTTACACCCCCTCAAGCATCCCTTGGTACTGACTAGAGGAAAGAGTAGCTACAGAGGACCTGCTTGATCATTGCACCCCTTTGTTTGAACACACCACGCTCAGTCACTGTGCCATCTGGACTGCAGGCAGTATTTTGGAACTGACGTGCGGTTCCTTTGGCTGATATCGCGGTCTGTTTTACGAATTACCACCGCGATGTTCGATAGTCCCTATCCGTCAGTACATGACATCTTCTAGTACTAGTTTCTCTGTGGTAGACCCAAGGCGTTTCCACTTCACAATCACATGACCATCAGTTGATTTGTACAGCTTTAGAAGGGTTGAACGTACCCGATGCATTTGCTGACTGAGGTAACATTCAATGGATAATCGGCGTGGAAAGTCGCAGAGATCTCCTGACTTACCTGTTCTGCTATTAATGTTTCAGTACTGACAACACACTACTTCCTGCCGCCTTTCACACTGGCGCGTCTGCCTGTCTTGTTATCCAGTGGTCAATGGCATAACATGCTCTTCAGTCGGTGACCGCGTAGTGAAATTTTCGGAAACTGAAGTCTTATGTACTCTGACGAACTATTATCCACGGCTATATAAAATAGCCATGGAAATATATAAGCATGGGGTTAATTTTAACAGAAAAGAAGAAGCTATGAAACTCAGCGATATATGGACAGTGGCGCTACAGTATCGATGAGAAGTTTTTATCTTCGACGTACTATGATCGATAGTCATACTTTATCCTTGACACGGTTTGTCTCAAGTATCACGTGAAATCAGGACCACGTCCACTTTTCACGATATTTAGGCCGTTCTTCGACGTCCGACTCGTCAGTCGGCAAAATTCAGCATAACCAGAACCACCTCCGAAGATGTCCAACGTAGCTTTGGACGAAACGTCAGTGATAGACGAGTTCCATGGACCACTGCCATACAACCCGGAAGAATTCTCGGCAGCTGAAGCATCCGGTCGTGAAAGCCTTCGCGTATAATTACACATTAGAAATAGTTATACGTACACTTTTGATTAGATAGTGTACATTAATCTCAAATTTAAAGAGGTTTATAAGCTGAATATAGCAGGGATATTCAGTACATCAGTTTACCACTGTGCAAATTGACATTTATCGCTAAAGCACGTGATGAGGCGAACCTGTTTCCGAAATACATCGCACTAATAGATATTAGTAACAAGTGAATCAGAATAAATTATTTCATAAAATAATAGTAAAGTCACTGATCTGAACAAACTCGAGACAACATCGATAAATTATGTCATTGCGTTTCGTGACGCATTGCCTCATGCGGGCGATTAGCAACTGGCTAGAATGAAAGAAAAGTTTTCCGTATTGAAATGTCGATTTGCTTACAGCGATAGCATGCGCTAACCAAAATGTTCAAAAACGCAGTGCACAAAAACAAAATTCTTCCGGGGCTCATTACTCTCGCTCTGTTGTTGACAGAACGGTTTTACATAGCCCTTAGACTAGGGATAATTTGTATAAGCAACAGAAGATTCGTCTTAGTGTCACTATCCTACGGTGCAGTATCAAAATATTAGTACTACGCACTTCTCCTTCGTAGGCAAATGGAGCAACTAGCTTGGTTCTTTTTGCATTTAATGTGTTCTAAGGTTAGTATTGAGGCACCATTAGTTCACGGACGGTTCCTTAGAAAATTAAAAAAAAATCTTTTGTTATCACTTTCTCGAACCGAAACCGAGACGAGGGAGGATTCCAAAATTTCTGGACACATCGAACAGGTGAACTTTCTAGTATATTGTCACGAGAAATCTTGAAAATTTAACTGATATCTTAACCGTTTCCGAGATACAAAGATTTAAAGGTAAGTAACGTTTACACGGCAAATACGAACGTATACTCTAGTTAAGACGAAATGTAAAGAAACAGCTTCTTCAGCGATTTGCTCAAATTTTAAGGTTACATTCTCTATCTCTAAGTATTTACCTAGAAGTGACATTGTAGCCTTTTCAAAAAACTGTATTCGTGATGGAGCTACACTACAAAAACTTGTTTGTTTGGATACCAACAACGAGCCGCTTAGTCCAAGACGGCTGTCGACAACAAAGGGGTGTAATTTTTACGATGTATTTCTAAGACTGCAGTCGTGACGCCTTTGATAATTATCTCGATATCTTTGTCCGAGATATAGAGGTTCGAAGTTACACTAGTTGCATACTCAAAATACGCACACAGAATTCGGTATGCGGCAAAAACATTTATAAAGTGGCATAGCAAGGAGAAATACGATGCAAAGTGTCTCCGTTATCATCAGAAGAGTTCTGGGAACGCATCGCTGCAGTACTGAGGCACATGCAATATTTTTGTGCTTTTAAAATACTGTCCGAGGTGTTCCACAGAAAACTACGTGAAGTTTACTATCAGGAAGTGCTTTTTATGTGAGTAACATGTGCTGCTACCGCAGTACAAAAACAGGCAAATATCCCCCTGTTTAAAAGACTGACTGTAGTGTGGCGTTCCTGCTGCCTTATTCTACTTCCATTAGCACCAAAAAATTTTTTTTCCAGAATGTATGGCGTATGAACATAGAGATTTTTTATGATGACAGACAAAGAAACAGCGGCACTGGGAAAGATATGGGAAGGTAATAAATACTGAACGGTAGTTGACAGTCGTATAGAAAGAGCAAAGGAGGCTATGTCAGTAAGAGAGAAAGAGAGAGACGTAGCAGTAATGGAACATAGTTGACAGTGGCAGGACAGTTCTAGGAAAAGAGTGAAGGAAATAGCATCAGTGGGCGAGGTATAAAGAGAAGGGGAAAGTGAAGGTGGGTGAGAGCTAATGGTAATGAGAGGCAGTGACAACAAGCAAGAGACACATTGCGACAGAGAGAAGAGACAGTGTCAGCGGGATGGAATGAATGAGTTAGTAACAGGGAGCAAGAGCGAGGCAGTGACAGTGACCGTAGTAAGAGGACAGAACGAAGGAGACCGTGGCTTTGCGACAGGACCCGGTGACAGTTAGGCACACACAAAGAGACAATGACAAAGAATTGGGCAGAAGATTGAATGAGAATAGGCTAGCGACTTATAGCGATAGATTATTACATGTAAGAGAATTATACTCTCAGGGCAGCTTATGGGAGTGAAAGCTGAGTCGCGAATATGTTCGCATGCCAAACTTTTTGGGAAAATTTATAATGGGTCAGAGCGAACCTTGAATGAGCCAGCTGGTACCCCACTTATCAGTCACATTCTTCCAAACAGTACCACATCGGCCTTTCTAGTGTATTTTTGAGCATTCTTCCTTTGGTATCTTTAACATAGCTCTTCCTTAGTATCAGCGTCTGTTGGTTTTAACTAAACTAAATGTCATAAATCAAATAACGCTATATTAGTCTTATTTAGCTAAATCACCCTCTAATCTGGAGCGCTAGATATGGTTTATTACTTTAGGTAACACCCAAGTCAAAAAGTCTGAGGATAAGGATCACGATAGCTACACTGGCTTATATACGAGATGCATTCAAGTTTCTCAACTAAGTTGTCTCTTTTTACATTTTGTTAATGGTCTGGCTGTTTCTGACAGTGTGGTTCATATTCTTGCTGCGGCAGAGGAACTATCCAAACATTTTAAATTGTAGTTTTACAAAACCATAACTAAAATCTGTATACTTTTAAATAAAAAATTATTTGAAATGGTTACCATCTTTACAGAATGTTGTACACCATTTTTCAGACGATTTAGGTCAAACTGATTCTCAGTAACATTAAAATGTAGTACACAATTTATTTTGTTTAGAAAATATCCAATTCGTTTGTGGCCCTCTAAATGTGGAGAAAAATATAGTGCAATTTGGTAACTGAATTCTAAGTGATGTATTTGTACGTAAACTGATAGAAAGGAACCGCAGCACCAAGGAATTATTAATGCAGAAGCCAGCCGGTGTGACCGAGCGGTTCTAGCAGTTACAGTCTGGAACTGCGCGACCACTACGGTCGCAGGTTCGAATCCTGCCTCGGGCATGGATGTGTGTGATGTCCTTAGGTTAGTTAGGTTTAAGTAGTTCTAAGTTCTAGGAGACTCACGACCTCATCTGTTAAGTCCCATTGTGCTCTGAGCAATTTTGTTATTAATGCAGAGTAATGAAATTTCGGCAATAGATCTGTCTAAGTAACATATTCAAGTGGTTAACTTGCAAGATCGTAGGTTAACGTAAGCGCGAGGTAAGCCATTGCAAATGTGAAATGCTGGTACATTAGTAATCGTTGTAACCACCATAACGTTGAATGCAAACCTACGAACGTGTATGCATTGTGTTGTGCAGGTGCCAGATGTCATTTTGTGGGATAAAGTCCATGCCTGTTGCACTTGGTCAGTCAATAGAGGGACGGTTATACTGTTTCTGGATGACACTGGAGATGGGTCCGACGATATTCCATGTGCGCTCGATTGAAGGCAGATTTGGTGATCGTGCAGGCTAAACCAACATGTCCACACTCTGTAAAGCATGTTGGGTCACTTAATCGGTACGAGGTCTAGCGTTATCCTCTTGGAAAACACCGCATGGAATGCTGTTTATGAATGGCAGCACAACAGGTGGTACCATGAGACTGGCGTACATAATTACAGTCGGGGTCCGTTGGATAACCACAGGTGAACTCCCAGGGTTATAGAAAATATCACCCCACGTGTAAGTCCACTGTGTCCAGCATGCAGGCAGTTTCGTTGCATTCCCTCAGGTGACCTTCCTCTAACCAGCACACGGCCATCACCCCAACCTTCATCAGAAATCACAACGAATGTCCATTCCCACCTTCCTGTGAGATCTCGACGGACACCACTGAGGTCAGAAAAGATGGTGGTTTGGATTCAGTGGAATGCACACTGCAGGACGTCTGGCTCAGAGCTGTCCTTGAAGTAACCTGTTTGCAAGAGTTCGTTGTGTCACTGTGGTTCCGACTGCTGCTCATATTGCTGCTGGAGATGCAGTACGGTGAACCAGAGCCATAAGCCGAAAACGACGGTCTTCCCTCTCGGTAGTGTCACGTGACCGTCCTAAACCCGATCTTCTTGCGACTATTCTTTCAGTTTTTCGCAGCCCTCTTACATGACCTATTTGAAACGCAGCGAGGTGACGATGATGGCGTCTTTGTAGCCTTCACGTCGTGCGTGACTAACGTCAACCCACCACGTACGATCTCAAAGGTAACTAACGCTCACGACCGTTAACACAGCGTCTATTTAAAGTAAACCTGACTCGCATCCTTACAGTGACGTTACTGGCGCCACTCTCTCACGAATGCAAAATTTGAAAATGCACGGCTACTTTCGCTTATGTCGCACAAATCCTTCGTCCTGTTGCGATTTTTTCACTCACTGTACGAGGGTTGACCAGAAAGTAAGTTCCTATCGGTCGCGGTATAGACACCACAGTGAAAACCCGTTGAAGCTTTGCACAGATGTGTGGGGTAGTGTCTGAAGTATGACCGGCGATCGTATCAAGACGTTCTTTTCAGTTGTGAGCGCACTGTGAGCGAGTAAAGGTGCCTAGAACAACAATGTCTCCCGCCAAGTAGGGGGGTCCGCTGAGACTCTTCGCCTTAATGGATGCAGCCCACCTAACACAACTGCCACGCGCTTCCATCTTCATGGCAATTCTCAGCCGCACTCTGCAGGGTCAGTGAAGACACTCCTGCAGCCTTTTCGATGGGAAGTGTTCGATCACCCACACCAGGGCCCTAATTGGCTCGTCCTGAGTCTCATCTCTGTTCACATGAAACGTTGGATACGAAGACAACACTTGGGCGCAGGCTATGCGCTATAGACCAGCGTAGAGAATTATCGGAAAGCACAGGCGGCTGCCTTCTATGACGATGGTGTTGGAAATTTGCTATAACACCCCGACGAATGTCTAAGTCGGAGTGGCGCCTATGTAGAGAAGTATCTGGAAAGTGTAGCTAACTTTTGCAAATAAAATATTTCTGATTTTCACTGTGGTTTCCATTTAGCTACTGATCGTAACTTACTTTCTGGACACCCCTCGTAGTTACGGCTTAAAGTGCTACTGTAATTAAAGTGAACGTGATATTTTGATTTTAACAGCATTAAGGGTTTCTTAACGTTGCATGATTATTATAGTTTCTCTGATAAAAGGATCAGAACAAACACGGTAAATTTTAAAAAAACTCAATAATGTGTGAATTACGCTTTCGAAGGTTTGTTGGGATGCAGGTGGGCTGTCCCCACTCATGTCTATGTGGGAGGATTTACACGATACCAATAACCAGTGAACTGATTTATGCCGTGTTCTAAGACTCGTGTGAAATGCTCCTGAAGATTTACTGCCGCTAAAGTAAGACGACATTTGAACAGCTTCAGAAACAACTGCAGTACGGAATGGCCACTAATCGATGAAAATGAGACGTTACTCTAGTGCAGTATTTCCCAAACTGTGTTTTGCGGAAAACTAGTGCTCCACGGAAAATGAGTTAGTGCCCCATAAAAAACTAAATAACGTGGGGTTTTCTCGACATTTTGACGGTACTAATGATCTTTTTCTCTAAATTTTGTGATGATTTCTCCTTCATTAGTTACGATTTAAGTTTTTAACAGTCATTTTTAAAAATTTCAACTAACTTTCAAAATAAATTAGGTATTCCATCAAAGCACTAGGGCTCTGAAAGTAATCTCTCAGAGGAAACGTTTGGGAACTCCTGCTCTAGAGGGTTGCTATGGTGGTAATGTTATGCAAAATAGGCGTACTTACATTAGCTATAGTTCGCATTTATATCTATTTGGTTGTATCTTTTTTCATCCTTCCCATTGAGTAAAATCTAAATTTATTGTTTGCAGAAATTTTCAACCGAATCAATTAGTCTGTTGAAACTGTCAGTTTGCAAACATTTCCTGACTAATTTAGCTGTGATGTAATCCATCTCTTACCTTCCTAGTTTAAAATGGTTCAAATGGCTCTAAGCACTATGGGACTTAAATATCTGAGGTCATCAGTCCCCTAGACTTAGAACTACTTAAATGTAACTAACCTAAGGACATCACACACATCCATGCCTGAGGCAGGATTCGAACCTGAGACCGTAGCAGCAGCGTGGTTCCGTACTAAAGCGCGTAGAACCACTGGGCCACTCTTATCTTTATAACTTTACTCTGTTTCCTTAGTAGATGCCTCTCAAAACCGGATTTTATGTTTAGATGTGACGATTTTCTGGTGGTTTTAGTTATTATTCCTGCGATAAGAAAACATCTGCTCTTAATATTAATTCAGTTACTTCGTCTGTGGAACTGAGAGAATGTTTTCGAGTTTCGTGAACTAGTTGTAGACCGTAAGAGTCGCAGAATCATTGTTTATGAGGTATACTTTCTCTTGTTTTCGCACCCCTGTCTACTTTGCGGCAACGGAAAGATGATTCTCGTATACGAGCGCAAGTCAGAAAAGAACGAGAATAAATCTTTTTTATGCAGAGCTCACAAAGCGATGAAACAATGTATGAGAGAACAATGCGTCTGACAAACACGGAAATGTTTGTGCGCATGTTGTTGACAACAATACCAGAACAAAACGAAGCTGGAAACAAAAGTAAAATGGAGTTGGTACCAACGAGCAGTACGGAGCCTTAAAAGTTTCCTTCTTCATGCAGAACTGATATTTGCGTAAAACGGACGCATTCACGTGAAGAGAACCTCATCTGTGTGTTTCATCCAGTTTAATGGGTCGGGCATTCCGGCTTCAAAACAGCTCACGAAGTGATGAAATGAAACGATCGTGTGGCAATATGAGACTAGAGATCCCGTCTCTTGTTGTTTTACCGCCCTTCCATTTGGCGACTTAGTGCGTTTGGCGTTTTTGTGATGACATGTTTAGGTCATCACAAAGCCATACTGTTTCCACCACCGAGCAAGGGAGCTATCAATGACCCAGTTCATCCATTTCAACTATTTAACTGTACTGTCTTTCCGGCTATTAAATCTCATCTTGGACGTTGCGTATAAGGGCGGGGCGGTTTAAGGACGGAGCATGTGTATAGCAGGTAAAAGCGAAACCTGAGCCGTGTCAGAGTATACCGGGAACAGGGAGTAAGAATTGAGGAGTACATTTGTGTTGATAACATATTTAAGTGAGTAACACTGCAAGATCACAGGTTAATATAAGCGCGAGATAAGCCATTGCAGGTGTGAAATGATGGTACATTAACAGCTTCTGTAACCATCAGAATGTTGAATGCAAGCCTTCAAGCATGCATGCATTCTCTTGTACAGGTGCCGAGCAACATTTTGTGGGATGGAGATCCATGCATGTAGCACTTGGTCGGGTAGCATAGGTTCGGCTATACCGTTTGCATATGACACTTGAGTTGGGTCCGACGATATTGCACGTGTCCTCGATTGGAGGCCGATATGGTGATCGACTAGGCGAAGGTAGTATGCCGAAACTCTTTAGCGCAAGTTGGGTTACAATAGGTGTATGACGGCGAACGTTATCCCGTTGGAAAAGCTCCCTGGTGTTCAGTTCACGTGTGGCAGGACAAAAGGTCGGATCACTAGATTTGACGTACAGTTTGGCAGTTAGGGTGAGTAGGTTAACCACGATCGTGCTTCTGCTGACGTACGAAATCGCATTCCAGCCCATAATTCCACGTGCAAGTCCAGTCTGTCTAGCACTCAGACAGATTGGTTGCAGGTCCTCAACTGCCCTCCTTCTATCGATCAGACGACCATCAGTGGCACCGAGGAAGAACAGACGTTCATCAGAAGAAGCAACACAACTTCTCGCTGTCCTCCAATAAGCCGTAGCTTGACACCACTTATGTCGCAAATGGCGGTGGTTTGGGGCTAGTGGAATACACGGTACAGGTAGTCTGGCTCGAAGCTATCCTTGATGTAACGGATTTATGACAGTTCGTTGTGTCAACAAAAAATTTCGCAATCGGAGGAGAAAGCTGGTGACTAGAATTTGGTGAGACGATTCCGTCGCAACGAAAAATGCCTTTCTTTCACTGATGTCCAGTCCAAACCCTGTATCATTCAGTGACTGTCACTCCCAGATTTTGCGATAATACTAAACGTACTGTCCCTTTCTTGAACTTTTTCGATGTACTCCCATCAGTTCTACCTGGTAAGGGTCCCACACCGCGCAGCATTATTCTAAAAGAGGACAGGCAAATGTAGTGTAGGCACTCTCTCTAATATAGCTGGTACATTTTCTAAGTGTCCTCTCAATAAAACGCTGTCTTTCGCTAGCATTCCCCACAACATTTTCTAGTGTTCTTCCCAACGTAAGGTGTTTGTAATTGTAATTCTTAGGTATTTAGATTTATTTTTAGCGTTTAGATTTTACTGATTTATCGTGTAACCTAAGTTTAACGGACTCCTTCTATCACTCGTGTGGATGACCTCACACTTTTCGTTATTCAGGGTCAACTGTCAATGTTCTCATCATTCAAATATCTTTTGTAAATCGTTTTGGAATTAGTTTTGATATTCTAATGACTTTATTAGTCGATAAACGACAGCGTCTTATGAAAAAAACCTAAGGCGGCTGGTCAGATTTTCTCCCAAATCATTTATATAGCGGTAGGCCTATAACACTACCTTGGGGAACGGCAGGAATCACTTCTGTTTTACTCGATGACTTTCCATCAATTACTACGAACTGTGATCTCTCTGACATGAAATCGCAAATCCAGTCACATAACTGAGACGATATTCCATAAGCACGCAAATTTCGCTACAAGCCGCCTGTGTGGTACAGTGTCAAAATCCTTCGGAAATCAAGAAATACGAAATCTATTTGAAATCCCTTATCAATAGCACTCAACACTGATGCGAATAAAGAGCTAGTCGTGTTTCACAAGGACGATGTTTTCTAAACCCATGTTGACTGTGTGCCAATAGACCGTTTTCGTCGTGGTAATTCATAGTGTTCGAACACACTATATGTTCCAGAATCCTTCTGCGTGTCGAAGTTAATGATGTGGACATGTAATTAAGTTGATTACTCTTACTACCTTTCTTGAAATTGGTGTGACCTGTGCCTCTTTCCAGTCTTTGGGTACGGATCTTTGGTCGAGCGAACGGTTGTATACGATTGTTAAGTATGGAGCTAATGCATCATCATACTCTGAAAGGAACCTAATTGGTATACAGTCTGGACCAGAGGGCTGGTTTTTCTTAAGTGATTTAAGTTGCTTCACTACTACGAGGATATTTACTTACTTTACGTTACTCATGTTTGCAGCTGTTCTTTAATCGAATTCAGGAATATTGCCTTCTTCTTGTTTTGTGAAGGTATTTCGGAAGGCTGTGTTTAGTAACTCTAATTTGGCAGCACTATATTTGATAATATCTCCAATGGTGCCGCGTAGAGAAGGCATTGATTGATTCTTTCCCCTAACATACTTCACTTCCGGCCAGAATCTCTTTCGATTTTCTGCCACTTTTCCAGACGAAATTTCGTTGTGGAAACTGTTAGAAGCATCTCGCATTGACGTTAGTGCTACATTTCGAGCTTCTGTAAAAGATCACATATGTTGGGGATTTTGCGTCTGTTTAAGCTTGGCATGTTTGTTTCGTTGTTTCTGCAACCGTTTTTTGACACGTTTTGTGTACCAAGGAGGATCAGCTCCGTCGTTTGTTATTTTATTTGGTATAAACCTCTCAATTGCTGCCGATACTATTTCTTTGATTTTAAGCCTCATCTGGTCTACTCTTATATTATTATTTTGGAAGGAGTGGAGATAGTCTCTCAGGAAGGCGTCAAGTGTACATTTATCTGCTTTTTTGCGTACGTATGCTTTTCGTTTATTTTTGGAGGATCTGGGGGTTACAATATCCTGTCTTACTGCGACAACCCTGTGACTACTAATCCCTGTGTCCGTTTTGATGCTCGTTATTAACTAAGGATTATTTGTTGCTAAGAGGTCAAGTGTGTTTACACAACTGTTTACTATTCATGTGGGCTCATGCACTAACTGTTCGAAGTAATTTTCAGAGAATCCGTTTAGCACAATTTCGGACGATGTTTTATGCGTACCTCTGAAATTAAACATGTATTTTCGCCAAGATATGGAGGGTAAATTAAAGTCATCACCAACTATAATCGTATGAGTCGGGTGTGTGTTTGAAATCAAACTCAATTTTTCTTTGAACCTTTCAGCAACTGTATCATGTGAAGTGGGAGGTTGGTAATAATATCGAATTATTAATTTATTCTGGTTGCCAACAATGACCACTGCCCATGCTAACTCACAGCAAGTATCTAGTTCAATTTCGCGACAAGATAAATTGCTTCTAACAGCAGCAAACACGCCTCCGCCAACTGTGTGTAGCCTATCCTTTCGGAACACCGTTAGGTTCTTCGTAAAAATTTCGGCTGAGCTTATTTACGGCTTTAGCCAGCTTTCAGTGGCTATAATGATTTGAGCACTAGTGCTTTCTATTAGCGGTTGGAGCTCTGATACTTTCCCAACACAGCTACAACAATTCACAACTGCTATACCGATGGTTCCTGTTTATGCATTCTTCCTGTGTTCGACCGGCACCCTCTGTGACAGAAGCCCTTTTCCTGAGACCCTCTCACCTAGAAAACTGCGCAGTCCACGCCACACAGCCCCTGCTATCCGTGTAGTGGCCTGCTGCATGTAGTGGACACCTGACCGTCTCTGCGGTATCCGAAACCCAACCACCCATTGGCGCAGAACAGTCTGAGCCTCTGATTCAGACCCTCCACTCGGCCTTGTACCAGAGGTCCACAATCGGTTCTGTAGAATATGCTGCAAATGGTCAACTGTGCTTTCATCTGTACTGGCAGCCTTTACAACTTCTGTTATCTACTCGTTACCCGAGCGAATCTCTTTTGATCCAAAATGACAGACATCATTGTTACCGACATGAGCAACCACCTGCAGTTGGCTGCCCCCTGTGCTCTTGATGGCATCCGGGAAGACCCGTTCCATATCTTGAATGATTCCACCGAGAATGCACACGAAATTGGCAGTTTTTTTCTCCTTCTTGGCAACCATGTCCCTAAGCGGCCCCGTAACGTGCCTAACGTTGGAGCTCCCAGATATCAATAATCTCACCTTCTGTGATTGTCCGTATCTTGCAGGCTGAGAGGTTTCCTCTGAAACAGGATAGGTGTAGCATCTGGCCCAGAGACAGTGTCAGCCACAGACCTGGGACCTGTATGTTAGATAAAATGGGGAGGTCTTACATAATTGACCATTATGATCTGGCCTAATTACACAACTACATGCATAGTGCTACAAAAAGATGACTGAAAATTTCAGTGCAACTCAAAGACTGACAACACCATACCATTGGTACTATCCGGTTGAGAAAAAAGTTCGAAATACTACTCCACTCTGGTAACAGACATATTCAGACTCTACCCTTCACCTAAAAGCTGGTGGGGAAAAGGCTGCGGCGTAAGGTAATTACTTTATCCTTCTTGGCTGGAAGTATGATCAGCAGATGAGATGCTAGAGTTGGATAAAGAGGAGATGTGTAATACCTGTAAGCATACTTTATCTATCGTTGTTTGATGTCAGAATTCGCTGCAGGCACGGATGTGTGTGATGTCCTTAGGTTGGTTAGGTTTAATTAGTTCTAAGTTCTAGGGGAACAATGACTTCAGAAGTTGAGTCCCATAGTGCTCAGAGCCATTTGAACTAAGTTCGCTGCAGCTGCCTAGTCAGAAACCCCTTCGCAGCCCAGGTAACCAAAGCCAGTACACACTACCACAGGTGGTGGGAAAAAAAACCGTAACAGTTCCAATTACACACTGAAATTGTCTTGAAGAACCTAGCATACGTAATTAATGTGTCATACTGCAACACATGTACTGGGGGAAATCGTCGTCCTAAGATAATGCAGAGGGGGTGGTAGTTGAATGTGCATTCGTATTCATAGACGCTCACAAACTGCACGTAAATTGAGACACCCTTAGCTCCTCTCATGCTTCCCTCCCTCCATCCCTTCATCTGTCTACCTCAGGGGAAGACACAGACTTATTCAAATGGCCAGCTGCTAAACTGTACTTTGCATTGTCCATAATTGCCTTCAGGCGACACATCCTCGCCAACACAATAGCATGTATAGTCAACTAAACCACAGGAGATAAAAGGACGGCCCAAATGCAACTTCTTCATATAAAATATTGCGACACAGTTTGCTGTTCTTCAATGGAGAACAACTGCATTTATCGTCAATGCAACTCTTTCTTGCAGTCTGTTAAAAGTATTTCTTTTAAAGACTAGATCCCTCTGCAATAGCCACAACATTCCGGGGAACACTCCACGAAAACAGGTGCAGTCGTTTTTGTTTCAGTTTTATCAGCAAAATTGGTGTACTTTTTTTATGTTTAACTGCAGGATACAATTCACATCCCATTATTTTGTGTCGTCGAACGACGTGCACCACCACCGTTCACAAATGATCATCAGAGACATGTCCATCTTGAGGAAAATCAGGCACTAAGAAATTTTGACTCTTTTGCTGCGAAAATTACCAATCACCACAGAATGTCCTTGTTATCTTGAAACCATCATCAGAGTAAAAAAAAAAGACAAAATATAAACTCCAAAGAAAAAAATCTATATTAAGCAATTCCTTTCGGCTTGATGGACAAATTACAAGACCTGAGAGCATCTCTCGCATTAAGGTCTGTAAACAAACTGCCATGCAATCTAATGGAGGATATATTTGTCCAACACCAGACATACAACCACTCCGCAAGAATGTTACCACATTCACTACAACGACAAATTTT
The DNA here is from genome assembly GCF_023897955.1 of Schistocerca gregaria. Classification (NCBI taxonomy): domain Eukaryota; kingdom Metazoa; phylum Arthropoda; class Insecta; order Orthoptera; family Acrididae; genus Schistocerca; species Schistocerca gregaria. The sequence goes on from NC_064925.1 coordinate 115,233,628, forward strand.
AAAATGATAAAACTCCTTCCTTCTACACTATTCCGGTATCATAGGGAGACATCATGAGCTTGCATCCATAGCTCGGGCTGCATGTAGACCAACTACAACAGAGTATTGAGACTACTGCGTCGCATCTTAGGAAAATAACGTTTTTACTTATATAGAAGATGGTATCTGTTCTTTCGGGCCGACTGCTGTGGCCGAACGGTTCTAGGCGCTTCAGTCCGGAACCGCACTGTTGCTACGGTCGCAGGTTCGAATCCTGCCGCGGGCTTGGATGTGTGTGATGTCTTAAGGTTAGTTAGGTTTAAGTAGTTCTAAGTCTACGGGGCCCTTGACCCCAGATGTTAAGTCCAATAGTGCTCAGAGCCATTTAAACCATTTGTTCTTTCGAACATGTCCAATAGAACAGATACCATCAGTGACCAAGCCGCTCGTTAGAATGAAATGACAGTGAAATGATTACCCTCAGTTGCATACAGGCCTTGATATAAGTCAACGGGGACAGTTGAAAATGTGTGCCCCGGCCGGTACTCGAACCCGGGGCACTATAAATGTAGTGTGTGGACAGTAAGTTGGAAATGTGGGTGCCACGGGTAGTTTGCCACAGGTAAGTCCCTGCATTCACACTTTTCTCTGTGTCCTCGATGGTCAGTTACATAGAGCGTCTGCCATGTAAGCAGGATGTCCTGGGTTTGAATCCCGAGCAGTGCACACATTTTCAACTGTCACTTTTAATATTTATCAACGCCTCGAAGCAGGTAATGGTCTGGATTTCATTGCAATTGCATTGTACATAGTTGGTGGAGCTACGACAGCATGTCCCCATTCACACCGAGTGGTCAAACGTGCTCGTGTCATATTAACTCAGCTTCTTCTGTGTTTCCAAGAGATGCAGAAGGTATTAGATACAGCACTCTCCGAATTCCGTATAGGTCCGACTTAAATTTGGATGATTCCATGGACGAAAGAGCATTGAGGTCTGGGAAGACACTAAGGAGCAGTAACATGATGCAGAGGGACTGTCTAAAAAACAGTGCTGCAGATTTTGCTGTATGGAATCCTTAGCAGATAAGTTCGAAAAAGGTGAGAGGCAAGAAAATGATTTACCACGTGCTGTAATAATTAAAAGATGCCTCTACAGGGTGCAACAGAAGTACGTGACAGAATGGATAGACTTGATTGAAATCGCAGACGGCACTTCTACCAGAAAGAATAACGCTATCACCGGCTTGTGTGTGCCTGTAGACTCAAGACCGCTTTTCATGCAGGTTGACGGTAACATAGTCGCTACGATCGTGTTTTTAATGGCGCGGTCCTTACGCAAAATGTATGTTGTGGTCTGTAGAATACCTTTGTGGTCAGCTTCGAATATCGGTTTTCAATAGTTTTCCTCAGTAAAAGCATCACGTTCCCTCTACAGATACCTCTTTGACCTACCTGGTGAGTGTAATCCGACTACTGGAGAAAAAGCTCGCCATGCAAACTGACTCTCATGATCAATTTAATTACATAGCCCATCAAACTGATGTCAATGGCATGCCGCCTGGTGGGTGGAGGACATGGCTTGTGCACCATGGAATGATTCTTGACAGGCCATTCTTTTTTCTTTTTTTTTCGTTGCGGCGATATCTTTTAACGAAATTTCAATCCATCACCTACACAGGTTGAGACAAGTTCTCACGATTTGTTTCGTAAAAGCTAGTGTGATATATATCACATTGGTAAAACGGGACCTACCACAGTGTACAGAACAGCTATGGCCTCTGAAGATATAGCTTCTTGTCCTAGGTAAAATGAATTTTTTTCCGACATATGAGCGAATGGCATAAAAGATTGTATTTTCTCCTGATATTTCATGTGTCTGAAATGTCTGTATTACACACGTGCATGACAGTTTACTTATATACCTGAACGCAAGAGACGCTCTCAGGTCGTGTAATTTGTCTATGAAACTGAAAGAAACTGCTTGATACAGATGCCTTTTTCTTTGGTGTATAAATTTTCGCTTTTTCTCTACTCTGACTACGGTTTAGAAATAAGAAGGACATTCTGCAGTGATTGGTATTTTTTCTTTTTTTTGCTGATTTCTCACAGGATGGACATGTCTCTGCTGATCATTTTTGATCAGTGGCGGTGCACTTCTACGTCACAAAATAATGAGATCGAAATTGTATCCTCAGTCGTATGTAAAGAACTATACCGATTTTGCCAATAAAACTGAAAAAAATGGTCTACACCTATTTTCATGGACAGAGGACATATATTAACATAACGATTTTGTTCTCTTTCTTTAATAGATGCTTGGTTGTTAGAGGTGCATTGATGTTAAATACGATGGTTCTCCATTGCAGGATGTCGGGCGCTGGACTGTGGCGGGAGGGAGAGGGGGGGGGGGGGGGAAGGCGGTTGTCTACTGTCACGGTGGCACTCCGACTAGGGGAACGGATGGGAGTGCTACTAAACTTACCTCTTGTGTTGTGTGTTGGCGAACGGCCGTGGCCTCAGGGCAAGCGGCGTACTGTGAGTGACTGTGGAGGGTAGCAGAAGGCCTAGTGAGACCAGTCACCGCAGAAATACGTTTAACAGATTGCAAGAAACAGTTGCCTTGACGATAAATACGATTGTTCTGCTTCACAGAAAGGCGGGCTGCTAAGTGAGAGGGGGTCGTGTCCAGTGTGGGTGGTCAGACACAGCTGCTGAGTGTGGGAGCTGTGGCGCTATATTTCAGATGAACAAGTGATAATATATGCATAGCGCTACACAAGGTTGGCCTATAATCACAATACAGCTCATAAACTGACAATACCATACAACTGGTGTTACCCTGCTCGGAAAATATTTCGCAATACCACTCCAAACTAGTGACAGACAGAAGGGAGCAGCGAAAGGTAGTATCAGTATTATTTTTGCCTGGCAATATGGTTACTTGACGAGATGTTGGAGTTGGCGACACAGGAGTTAAAAAAGTGTATTCCATGTAAGCATGTTTGACTTCAGAGTGTGCTACCGATACTTGCTGAAGAACCACTTTGCAGCCCAGGTAAATCAGTCAAATACTTGCTATCACACCTGATAGAAAACATGCATGACAGTTCAAATAACACTTCCAAATTGTCATGAAAAAACCATCACTCATGACCCATGGGTCGTAATAGGCATCGACGTATACGGGGAAAATCATCGTCCTGAAATACAGTAGAGGGGTTGGTAGTTGAACATAGGTTCTGATCGATTGGCGCCCACTAACTGCCGAAAATCGTTGCCCTCTTACCTGCCCTCATGCCTTCCATCCCTCCCTCCGTCCGTCCATTCATTCTTCCATCTATGTGGAGGACACTGCCTCTTTGGAATGGCCAGCTGCTCAGCCTGCTTGGCACAGTCGTTAACTGCCTTGAGGCGATGCTCCTTTGCCAACACTATAGCATGTATAAACTAAACAAATGTGCAATTAGGCCCAATAACTATGGTTACTTACATAATCAGTACCTATCTTTACTTCATTTTCCTGACCAAAATAAATAAAGTACACTAACCTAGCCTTCCTTTCCTGCATCTGGACAGTTTCCATACGTTGGCGTTGTCCACTTGGGCTTTCCATCCAGTTCGAGTCCCAGAAAGGGCACCACCACTTTCAGTTTGCCGCCAATTACTGGGTGGTGGTGGTGGTGGGGGGGGGGGGGGTTTAGCGTGACATCAGCAAATTCCTGGGACAAAGAAGCAGCACGAAAATTCGAAATTCCCAGCAAAACTCAAAATTCCGGCCAAATTTCGAAACTGCAGCCAATACGGTACATGGGGGTGAGGAGAGGGAGAGGGAGATTGGGATGGGGGAAGGGAGCTGGGGCCCATATGCAGGCTGAGAAAAACACATAATGTTAACTGGGAATTAGGGGTGGGCTTTGGTGGGGTGATGGTGGGCGTGGTTGGGTGGGCATTTATTGATTTATTGATCAGTTTAATTAATGTGGATATCAGTTTGATATAATTTCACCAATTCCTTCATTGGCATACTATTTGTATGTATCACCATTTTCCTTTATTCTAGTATTAAAATTATCGAGTGTTTTATTTGTTTTGATTCGAGAGATGCTTCGAGTCGTTGCGTGCTGGGGTACTTGTGGGGCGGCGAAGAAGTTGTCGAATGAGTTGTTTGAATGTTCATTTCACGTAACAGACTATTGCCGATGCAACATATGTGGGACGGCGAAGAAGTCGTTGTTTAATGTTGAATGAAAGTTGAACATTGCCACCTTAAATCACGCGAGCCTGGCAACTAATTTGGTGGCCAGTCAGAAAGCGAAGGGAAACTTACTGACCTTAGTTCCCAGTCTGCACGGCCACATTCCTGTACAGCCCAGCTAAACGAAAAATATCCATAGTTCTTCACGGGATTAGGGCTGCTTCAATAAAATTTAAAGTTCCAAACAAGATTTTATTATCTTAAAGGCTCACACAAATTACTCGAAACTTCTGAAAATGCTAAAGACATTAAATATTGTTAATTCAGCCAATCGTTTAATAGTTCAGAGGCGACTTCTACAGCAAGTTCCTCCCGAATAGTTCATTACTCTAACTAACGGTGCTCTATTAATAGTCCGCAATAATGTTAAAAAAAAAAGATTAATGCTCGCCTTAAAAGTGGAGTTAGTCACCACTTGCCACGCGGAATTATACTTCACACGGACGGCACAATAACAGTTTGTTACCGAAGTCTAAACGATCCAGGACGGTGTACAGTCCTCGCGATTTTCAATGTCCGTTTACATTGCTAAGTACGCGCATGTCACAGCCCGCTATGACGTCACCCGAGGCGAGGCGCGATCGGACGTTAAGCTCGCGTGGACTAGGCGTTGGTCTAATGCGGAGTGAGCTTACTACTGCCTCTGCCGCTCTTTTTATATAGCTCCGGCGCGTACCGCCAAGAGAGCATCCGTTCTTTCCGTTCCTATGCAGATGCCTGCAGCCTCCAAATGATCGCAATCTCAGGCACATAATCTTAAATATCACATTTAATAATAGCTTTACAAACTTCTCAATTTTTGTATACATACATCTGAGCAGTACAGAAGCACGTAGAAAATCTCAGCCCGCTAAAATTAGAACTTTACTCTCTAGAATTTTTACAATGGAACTAACGGTAGATTGTTACCTCTGAACCATAGCTTTATCAAGACTTGTATCAGCTGTTAATTATGCTACAAGACTAAAACTTGGTGTAGCTTTGTTAATTGTCCTATCTGATCATTGGTCTTAAAGAATTTGTTTTATCATTAAAATTTAAAGTACTTAATCTATAATGCTTATGTACATTTTACTCACAAAAGTAGTTTTTACTAAATTACTAAAAAAACTAGAAGAGGTAACTGATTGTGGTATTTCCATTATTATTATTAGGGTGAACTGAAGCATCCTACCAATTTTCAATATTGTAGCTCTATTATTTCGCGCCTCTGATTTTTCCGAAAAAACGCGGATTCTGGAGTCAATTTTAGTTTTATGGTTTTGGAAACCAGCACCACTCATTAATGACTTCTTACTGCACCTTCTCACCAAATTTTGGCTTCCTAGCGTCATTATTTAGCGCCTCCTATTTTTCTTTCAAAACGTGAATTTTACGTAAACTACTAATTTTATAACATTAAGATTTGTTACCTGAAATATTATTACATAGAACTATACTTTAACAAAGTTTTACACACAAATCTTAATTTTTACTTTTATGTTAAATGTGGTGCAATACTATATGCAGGCGCGTTACGATGACGTGACGCTACTAGCAGTGAACTAGGGTAAGTCCCGTGCACTCGCTCGCCTCCGTATCTTATACATGATACAGCGCTTGCTTTGCTTCATACTGTCCGATTTAGGTGTATGCTCGTTTTGGCATTTGTTTGTTTTGGATGGAGGATAGCAGTTAGAAGACTTAAATAGCCAGAGGTTTATACAGGCATGCTGCTTTTAATACCAAACTTGCTTCAAAAGTATCTTATTTCAATTTACGTTTTTGAGCTCCACTGAAGGCTAGTGTTAGTTCGTAGTGCTAATATTATTAGACTCGTTTGTTCTGAGTACCTGCATTTTGATTAGCAAGGCATCGCAGGACGCATAATTATTTATTTTATAAAGTCGCTCTCATTGATTTTTTTTGTCGTTAAGGCAAAATTTTTTATGGTGCCCCAAACATTGTGTGTCATTAATAGTTGATTAAACCTGTAGCATGTACTTATGCCAACGCTAATTGAAACATATTGTCTTAATTCAACCTTGAAGGTTGTTAATGAATTATTGTCACAGTAATGATTAAACTTAAGGAGTAAATTTTAAAACTCCTTTATTTCCATTATACGGAGGAATCAGATGCCAAACAATGTAAGTCATTCCACAGTGACATTAAAGATAACTAGATGTTTCAAAAATGTGACACACAAAAATATAGGATATTCATACAATGATAACACTTTTTTTATTGAAACCTAATACAACTAACATATTGTGAGGATACAGAAGAGCATAACTTAAATAATTTACATCATAACTATAATTTAACACAAAAACTGTGACTTATGGTTAATGCCCACAGCCGTTTTTGATGATTTTAATCTATATATTCGTCATTATCGCTGTCATAACCTGCAGGATTTTTGATTTGTTCTGTTTTTGAGGATGATGCACCTGTACTTTGGTTTATTGAAGGTAACCATCGACAAAATGAGTGGTAATGTGGAGGAATATATTGCAAAAGTTCCGACATATGCTTTCTTTTCAGCTCTTTAACAGGGCGACGATCTGGCAAGGGATCTTGAACAAAAGTGACCAGATGAGGAGGCCTTCGTTTTGAATTTGATGTAATGTTGATCTCATAAAATGCAGTATCTTCCAGCAATGTTGCTTTGTAGAAAATGGAATTTTCTTGGCCTTTGCAGTATCTTAGCCATTTCATTTCCAACCAGTTTACTTTACCCCCTTTAGTAGTAGTTTTCCTATTGGAAACTGAAGCTTCCAAGTTTTTGGTAGAAAGAAGCTCTTGTCACTTCACCTCTGTTACCAGAATTTGGTTTTTGCGTTTGGCAGCTGTCACCGAATCAATCCAATCTCTTGGACCAAAAATAAATTATTCCTTTTTTGCTTTGGATTCGATAACGCCAAAATCTGCATCATTTGGGAGGTAACTGTGTCCCGATACCATAAATTGGTGGTCAATGTAATCAGCTGCCATCCCTGGTTCTTGCAAAATGTTTTGCAACGATAAATTTAGTTTGATATTCCTGTTTTGACCTATGCAAGAATCTGAATACAAGATAGTATGGCGATGAAATGAGGCAAGTTGTTTAAGATGATTAACGAGACATGCTCCAATTTCCTGTGACCTTCGAGATCCTTCTGTCTCATCCCACATGTGCATGTAACCATTCGATTCGTTGAAACTGTCCACTTCTAGGTTCATAAATACGTATTTTGTTTGTGATAGGGAATAGATGTGGGAAGTTCTGGGAAAGGTGAAGCTTTTTGCCGACCAGGCAACATGTTTCCAGTCATGAACCGTCCAATGTCGGTGATGACGGGCCCAGGCGAGGCGTAAAGCTTTGTGCCGTGCAGTCATCAAGGGTACATGAGTGGGCCTTCGGCTTCGAAAACTCTCATCTATTATGTTTCGTTGAATGGTCCGCAGGCTAACACCTGTCGATGGCCCAGCATTGAAATCTGCTATTTGCGGAGGGGTTTCACTCCTGTCACGCTAAAAGATTCTCTTCAGTCGTAGTTGGTATCGTTCTAGCAAGATCTTTTTCCGCATACCCATGGCTCATCACTGTATTTGCAGCCAAGCACCGTATGTTGTGAGCTGTTGCATTGTTTTGTTGGCCCAAGTTTAATATTAGTCGGGCTAAGTTAGTTCAAATTTTCTCATTATTGTGTTATTTTATACACTGACTTCAGATACAATAATTGGTCTACAAATTAAGTTAATATACCCTTCTGAAACGCCCGCTAAGCCCTCTGGGCAGAACAGTTGATGAGGATTGTGGAAAGGGCCAAATAAGGTGTCGGTCAGTTTCACTTCAAAATTGTAATTTATTATGATTTAATAACACCTTTCAACCAAAACGGCATATAGCCGAACCTTTAGGACCACGAGTTTCAAACTCCAATTCCTTCAATGCTGAAGGCCTCCAAACAAGAAATCTTAAAAAGCAATAAGATAAGCTTCAAGTGAGTGAAGACATGCAGTTAAAATTGCAAAGGCGGAAAGCCTCAAGGCAAAAGTGGATAGAACGAACATATACAAGGTGCAATACAAACGGTTGAAGGACACAGTTAAATTTAAAAAATTTTAAAATATATTACAATAATCTCTTAAGACACAAGGCCGCAATGTTTTCGCTTAAGGGGAAAATTTGAGAATAACGCTTTAAGTGGCTGCAGGTTGGTTGGTTGTTTGGGGAAAGAGACCAGACAGCGTGGTCATCGGTCTCATCGGATTAGGGAAGGATGGGGAAGGAAGGCGGCCGTGCCCTTTCAGAGGAACCATCCCGGCATTTGCCTGGAATGATTTAGGGAAATCACGGAAAACCTAAATCAGGATGGTCGGACGCGGGATTGAACCGTCGTCCTCCCGAATGCGAGTCCAGTGTCTAAACACTGCGCCAAGTGGCTGAAGGCCCACAGTTAATTCCACCGCACAGCGACTCGATTTCACCACTACAAACACTTGGCGTTGCTCACAGGAAAAGCTCCCCAACAGCTACCCACAGAAACGAACGACACAACATGAACGGACTTGGCTTTGGTACTTAACACACCACTCAACTTTGACGTCCTGGGTCGGTGACCTACGAAGCTTGTAGTTATCGAACAGCTCCACACATACTCCGACACTGCACAGGGACCGAGAGCGGATCCAGCCGACTGCACTGCAAGGAGATATCCTCTTTGGTATGCACCAACCGACCGACTCCCGCAGATCCCCTAGCCCGAAAATATATGCACAAGACCAAAGATGGCACACAGTGCAAACATCGATATACATAGCTTCTGCCACACGTGGAAGAAGGAAGAACCACGGCATAACTGCAAACACAGAGAGCCAAGTTCAAGGTAATGCATAGTTCGGAGTGAGCAAGGATCACTTTCCTTTGGTCAGTTGCCAATAAGGGTATTTTATGTTTAGTAAAATTGTTTGAAAAGTTAACCCCCACTCCGAAATCGTACCCTAAAATTGTGAGTCTGTAGTGAAGCAGTCATTAATGACACACTACACAGTAATCAATTAATATTTGCACTAATAGCACCGATACACAATATTATTCTGTACCTAAGCGGGACTGAAAATCCGTAATTTGGAATGCAAGCATTATCGCAGGAATTATGAAACAGACTTTCCAAATGCTGTAAAGCTGCTCGAAATATAATCACTGTTTTTTGTGAATTTCTTTATTGTTTCCTGTCGTGACGTATTTCGGGATCATACCATCATCTGATGACCTGATAAAAGAACATTTTCATTTTTTGTTTTCTTATCAGGTCACCAGATAATCGAGAAAAATATTAACAGAAATAATATTAGTTTATTTATCAAGCCATCAGTTGATGAGAAAGTAAAGAAAACAAACAAAATTAATTTTTTTTATATTTATCAGGTCATCATCAGGTCATCAATTGATGGAATAATCACGAAACCTCTCATTAGAAGAAACAATAAGGAAATTCACAAAAAATCGGTGAATATTTTAGACCAACGTAACGGTATTTTCAAATTCTACCTCAGAATTATTGTTTATGTTTCAGATTGTGTTACTTTGGATAAATCGAAGCATAATCGTCCGTTATTAATTCAAGGAGCTACATTAAATTGATTTCGTCTACCTAAAGGACATTGAAGCGGTCGACGCGCAGCACCGATTTACTGGGTAACTTGTTGTCAGGCAGCAACACCAAGCCACAAATCCCTTACGCGTACATGTAAAACGTCAGTGGCCAGGTATCTTTGTGCATCAACTGTAGAGAAACACTTTTTATACTATGCTGACACAGGTGCCGGCTCGAAGCATGTAGCTCATCAGCAGGCAGTAAGCCAGAAGATGGTGTGTAACCTGTATGATATCTCTACCGTCCTCATCAAGTGTAGAGTGTGTGGCCATTATTGACATCCTGTTTTCCTTCACAAGAAAAGTTTTAACATAAGTTGTTTGCAACAGACAACCGTCTGCATGCAATTCCCGTCACCAGTACCCTCCACCAATGAAGTGACCTGCTAGGACAGGGATTACCTGTGACCGCATACTTGTAACATTAGTTGTACAACAACCCATTAGGGGACACAGGTATGTACAATTTTTGTGGAATGCTGTCTACCACTTTTCTGGTGCATGTGCACTTTCCCATAGAATAGGTATTATGGCCTACGCATAGTGAAGAGTAAGCTTACTTTATATCATTATTCAAAAATACCTCAGAACCATTTTCTCCAGAAGATAGGTAGGGCGAATGATCCCTTGGATCAGCGGGAATGTGTCGCCAGTGTCGCATGAATAAAATTTTTGTTACAAAGGATGGGTGGTCGTGTCAGGATAAGCCGTTATCGACACGAACGGTTTCTATAAACATGCTTCGGGCCGTACGTGCTGTCCACTGGGCCAGTGACATTCTCTTGTGCTCCTATGAAAAGTGTGGTAGTAATCACATGCACCATGATAGCTGTGGACTACCATCTGCATCCCTTAATACATAATGTCTTCCCGACAGTGATGCTATCCTCCAGCCAGAAAAAAATACCCGTTACAAAGCCGGAATCATGAAACACAGATTTGAGTATCTCGACAGTGAACTGACGTTGGTGTCTTGCCCACCAAAACCGCACTATGGGATACATTTGAGACGCTGTCGGGCGTTGTCTTCACGAAGAAACCACCAGCGTCTAATATACGGTAGCAGTGTGACCTGTGATTAGACATCCGGTGCCACGTATCTCCGGACAGCTACTAACGCCTTGTGGAATACATGACACGATCACTCACTACTGTACTGTGTTCCAGCGGCTGACCAACACTCCATTGAACAGGTTGTCATAAAGTGAGGTGACCAATATCATGGAACAGCCAAACGCACATACATAGAGGGTGACAGGAATATCAAATTTCAGGGACCTTGCTATCGACGGCCTTCACTTAACTACAGAGAGTAGCGGCGTTTGTGCAAATTTGTCAGTACTAGGAGACAAGTAACATGTCGTGAAATAATCGCAGAAATCAATAAGGGACATACGATGATCGTACCCGTTAGGAGAGTGCTGCGAAATTTGGCGGTTATGGGCTGAGGGAGCAAACGACCGACGCAAGTGGATTTACTAACACCGCGACATCGCCTGCAGCGCCTCTCCTGGGCTTGTGAACATATCGGTTGTGCCCTAGACAAATGGAAAACTGCGACCTGATCAGACGAGTACCGATTTCTGTTGGTTGGAGCTGATCGTAGGTTTGAGAGTGTCTCAGACCACTTATTAGAGGAAGAAATTTCGCAGCCTCGGAAGAAAAGTTTCGAATGAAACAAATCAAAGGAAATATTATATAAACATTATCTCGGAGAAAGAAATCTGTAATGGATGAAAGACGTCTACTCTTATGGAACATTTTCCTTCATCCGAGGAACGAATTTCGGTGAGTGTTGTGCTGGAGCACTCCATTTTGTGGAAGTGAATCAAGCCTAGAAACGAAAAGAATTAACACTGAAAATAAAATCGATTGAAAGAAAAGGAAGAGTTTCTTTATGCAATCAGCGATACAAGGACTGTGGGAAATCGATTACTAGAAGAAGGTAGAGCATGACAGAATTTGTGTCAAGAAATCGGAGGAAAACTTACACTGCTGTAAAGGAAACAGCAAAGGACAAACTCTGTAGCGGAAATCAACTGGAATATTTCAGACAGTTAACGAATATGAGTTTAAATCTCAATGTTACTCTGGAGATGAGGAGGGTTTCACAGGACAGGAAGGTGTTGTTGGCCGTGTGGGACCAGTCATATTAAAAAAGTAAAGAAAGCATTTGCCAGTGGAATTCTAATCGAGGGCTGCGTACACAATTATGAAACTATACAGTGGATTTACAGGTTGTGATGAATGAATTTATGACTATCGAAACATGCAACATAAATGGCCGTATCTTTTATTTGCATTGACGTGAAAGTTTAAATTTATTACACCTCCAAGGGGCCGTAATTTGTAGGTCGAGATAAATTTCAACTTGATATCTCTACCTATTCCTGGAAACAAGAGGCCTCAACATACCGACGAACTGACAACGAAGTCGTACTAACATGGTTCCGTTTTTACAAACAGAGGTGCCGAACCGGAATGCAAGGGAGGCAGAGAATGGGGGAGGGAAGGAAGAACAAAGATTTTGAATTTGAACAAAAGGGGGAACCCATCAGCAACAGCATCTACTTTTCATTCTCCACAGTACATGGCTGGAAATAATTCGTAAAAACACACGCCACTCGTTCTCCCATAAAATTGCGTATTCAACGAATAAATACACTCCTGGAAATGGAAAAAAGAACACATTGACACCGGTGCGTCAGACCCACCATACTTGCTCCGGACACTGCCAGAGGGCTGTACAAGCAATGATCACACGCACGGCACAGCGGACACACCAGGAACCGCGGTGTTGGCCGTCGAATGGCGCTAGCTGCGCAGCATTTGTACACCGCCGCCGTCAGTGTCAGCCAGTTTGCCGTGGCATACGGAGCTCCATCGCAGTCTTTAACACTGGTAGCATGCCGCGACAGCGTGGACGTGAACCGTATGTGCAGTTGACGGACTTTGAGCGAGGGCGTATAGTGGGCATGCGGGAGGCCGGGTGGACGTACCACCGAATTCCTCAACACGTGGGGTCTCCACAGTACATCGATGTTGTCGCCAGTGGTCGGCGGAAGGTGCACGTGCCCGTCGACCTGGGACCGGACCGCAGCGACACACGGATGCACGCCAAGACCGTAGGATCCTACTCAGTGCCGTAGGGGACCGCACCGCCACTTCCCAGCAAATTAGGGACACTGTTGCTCCTGGGGTATCGGCGAGGACCATTCGCAACCGTCTCCATGAAGCTGGGCTACGGTCCCGCACACCGTTAGGCCGTCTTCCGCTCACGCCCCAACATCGTGCAGCCCGCCTCCAGTGGTGTCGCGACAGGCGTGAATGGAGGGACGAATGGAGACGTGTCGTCTTCAGCGATGAGAGTCGCTTCTGCCTTGGTGCCAATGATGGTCGTATGCGTGTTTGGCGCCGTGCAGGTGAGCGCCACAATCAGGACTGCATACGACCGAGGCACAAAGGGCCAACACCCGGCATCATGGTGTGGGGAGCGATTTCCTACACTGGCTGTACACCTCTGGTGATCGTCGAGGGGACACTGAATAGTGCACGGTACATCCAAACCGTCATCGAACCCATCGTTCTACCATTCCTAGACCGGCAAGGGAACTTGCTGTTCCAACAGGACAATGCACGTCCGCATGTATCCCGTGCCACCAAACATGCTCTAGAAGGTGTAAGTCAACTACCCTGGCCAGCAAGATCTCCGGATCTGTCCGCCGTTGAGCATGTTTGGGACTGGATGAAGCGTCATCTCACGCGGTCTGCACGTCCAGCACGAACGCTGGTCCAACTGAGGCGCCAGGTGGAAATGGCATGGCAAGCCGTTCCACAGGACTACTTCCAGCATCTCTACGATCGTCTCCATGGGAGAATAACAGCCTGCATTGCTGCGAAAGGTGGATATACACTGTACTAGTGCCGACATTGTGCATGCTCTGTTGCCTGTGTCCATGTGCCTGTGGTTCTGTCAGTGTGATCATGTGATGTATCTGACCTCAGGAATGTGTCAATAAAGTTTCCCCTTCCTGGGACAATGAATTCACGGTGTTCTTATTTCAATTTCCAGGAGTGTAAGTATATACGTCGTGATACCCACCTTACGCTTATTTTTTACTATTTCCGTGGTGTTTACAGGAAACAAACGACAAAGACCTCACAACTGCTGCACGTTATTGCTCAAATGCCACTTTCCTAAAACTACTCAATAAGACCTGTCAAGATATTTCGTCTCTCTTCAACTCACGCCTGTTTAGTTTCACTCCGTATCCCAGTCATATTTTCACGTGAGCTGTACAAAGCCCCTAGCAATGTGTCTCGTAATGTCTTCGATATACACAGTCAGCAGTACGCGATAACTATCTCAAACGCCATATCAGAAGGGTCTCTTTTACCCTTCTCCCACAGATCCCAGAATCGTTCCAGCAATTGTCTCTCAAGTGGCTCTGAGCACTATGGAACTTAACATCTGAAGTCATTAGCCCCTAGAACTTAGAACTACTTAAACCGAACTAACCTAAGGACATCACACACATCCTTGCCCGAGGCAGGATTCCAACCTGCTACCGTAGCAGTCGCGCGGTTCCGGACTGAAGTGCCTAGAAACGCTCGGCCACCGCAGACAGCCAAATGTCTCTCATTGCCCTCCTAGCCGCAGATTTCAGGAGTTCGTGTAGTTTTATACTTCTGCGTGAGATATACCCAAGGAGTTAAAACGATGTGGCCTGTTCTAATTTATCACGTTAGTAGATGCTGTAGGCATCTTTCGTTACATTAGTGACTACTGTCATGCCTTACCACACCTTTGAAGATATCTGTTATTCAGTACACAGACTGAAACTAGCTCTCTTGTATGATCTTATAATAACTGAGCAACGATACTTCAATGCAGAAGCATCATCGTTAGCCAATAACAAACCTACCGTTGAATTCATTAGTGTCATTGGAGGAATGAACTCATTTGTACTGCTGAAGAGTTAGAGGGAATGGTTTTAAAACATTGCCATCCTACAATGTTAGTTCTAAGGAACGTTTCACTTGATTTGTTCAAAACGTCGACTGAAAACAAACATTCTTTAAACATTCGTACTACCTAGTATTTTACGCTGCAAGTACTATATCACAGCTAACATAATTATCATACATATGTCTTTTTTTGGAGAGGACAAGTAACAAAGAACGAGATGAAACTGCGAAAGGAGCAAATTTTGATAGAGACAAACTACGAAAAAAAAGTCAGAAGCGAATATACATCACTGGAATCTAGTACAACTGTAGCGTGACAGCAGGTTAGCACACGTCATGAAAGAAAATGAAGGAGACTAACTGGCGGGTATTATTATTTATAGGATCGAATAGTCATTTAAAATACTTAATGCTCATCGTTAATAAAACATTTCAATTACTCTAAACACCTCGTTTGCGTAGAGTAAAACAATAATAACCCACAGTGTTTCGAGACACAAACATTTCAGTAATGAGCCCATTACGCTGCAAATCATTATCTTCTGCCTAATGCTAATTACTAGCTGCTAAAAAAAACGCGAAATGCCTGGAGGACTTTTAATGTGTTGTCATTGTACGATCACAGGAATCGGTGATGTGGAAATAATCCGAAACCCATCTCGCTTTTACGGATGTCCATTCTCGTTAGTTGTAGAAAATTAAATAAAGGTATTATTCAACGAATCTGGGAATGAAGTATCAGTCCTTTAGATTTCAGTCTTTATTTCCTGTCGCAAAGTAGGTTTAGCTATCTGTGACGTTCATTTTCTTCTGTTTTAACTCCATCTTTGTACCGTATAACATCTCAGTCTCCATGACAAGTCTTCGTACGTATTGAATGAGAAAATCTTTCCGTACTAAGGATATAAGGAGCTAAGTATTCTAAGTTCGTAATTTTGGGAGAAAATCAGCGGGCTACCTAAGATATTTTAAAACAGGTTAAAAACAGTGTTAATCGCGTCTTGTTGATGACTACCGTAATAGGCCCAAAGTAGCGCCGAGCCTCTTTTGAAGTAATCTGATGATCGTGTTCTAGGTTTACTATAGATCGCGATCCATCCTCTGTTGGTTTTTATTCGTGTGTTTATATCTGCAAATCATAATTTTTATTTCATATTTGTTAATTTATGAAATTTTTTAAGACTGTGAACAATTATATCGCCAGAATCTTTTAAATTTAAAGTGCTTGTGATTCTTCTTTACATTTATCATTATCTTCAAGGCTCTATGATGTAATGTGTCATACTGTTCCACTGATGTAACCTATATTTCCTGGCATCTAACATTATGTGCGCCTTTTTCATTGGTTTTAATTTCATGGTCATGAATGTAAATCACTATGTTGATAGTATCTTGTAAATTTGGACTGCTTATGCTTTTCGTTTTATATTTGATTTACCTTGATGGGTTCAGAATATTTTGTGTCTTAGTGTTTTCACACATCGAAATATTATGAATTCCTATCTTACTTGTTACCTTGTTGGTTATTTGGTCACAGTAACCTGGGGAATCTGACATGCGAAGCTACTGTTGCCCTACTTTCATACTCGTATTCTGTAACGGTTTGAAATCGTCTTTCTTTAAACCGTGATTATCCACACTTCCACGCCGCCTGCGTGGTAAACAACGGCATCACTCGAGAATTTCCACTGGCCTTACTTTCTAGGAGCAGCTTTCAATATTTGTCATGTATTTCAACATACCCACCTGCATGCAAGTACTGTCTGCATCCAATCACTGCTGCAGCTCAAATAGTCCTCCGCTGGATGGCGCATGTCGATACCTCATCATCATCATCATCATCATCATCATCATCATCATCATCATCATCATCATCTACGTCCAAACCACTGGCGTCACTTTGCCAATATATCTGCAGGCATACGATCTACAAGTTTTCGTCATATACCACGATACGGCTATCTGCGTTTTCACATTGGATGATTGGTTACCTGGACTGTATGTATTTTTAGGCTTTCGTATCTTAATCGGTAAAATCGAATCACTTATGGCATCACTTTGTCGTCTGTCCCACTATTCAAAACCCTTTTTCTGAGGAATGAGCAGACATATAAAGTCGAAACGTATGTCACATACTGAGGCCTATGTTCAAAAGTGATGTCAAAATATGGAGCATCAAGGTCAAAACGGTCAATACATACGGCCACTTAAATCACTTATTATAATTTTCGCAAACACATCAAAACCTACAGCGTACTGTCATTGTCTGGTAACACAAATTTCGCAAGAAAAAAGGCTTCACAGTACAAGTAATGGGAAAAATGTGAAAAACTGTTAGTTCGTAATTACATTACACGAAAATTTTTTGGTCGTTGTAAGGAGTGTGTCAGAGCTCTGCATTACATAAAACAATACGTCCCACTTAACGCTATTCTTTGTATTGTGTAAGCACACAGATATCGATAGTATCAATCTGAGGGTGAAATATGGAACCGCCATTCTAAGCATTGATGTGAGACGAGATCTGTCCGCGAGAGTGGAAGTAGTAGTGTCGATCGAGAGCTCGGAGACAGTAGCCGTGTCAGGCTGTCCTCACGTCGATGATGGCAGATCTTACTACACTCAAGGCCTGATTTCATTTATTTAGCCAGCAGAGGTTTAGATGGCTTAAGTATGCTTGTAGATGAAATACAAGGTAAAATTCGCAGGCTTAGCGCAAAAGCAATAGCTTTGTTAGCAATGAGTTTACAGTAATACCATGTTTTGCTCGTCAGTAAAAGAAGCGTCCTCATCCAATTAATAATAATTATTCTATACATCTAAATAATATGTTGTGGTTACTAAATGTTAACGAAATTTTGAAATTGAAATAATTTGTTAATCGACCACTCAGCCATTATTGACACATATGTCATTTGTCATTGTCATTATCATGATGATTATGAAGTTTCAAATAGACTTAATTTATGATCTCCCTTCCCAAAAGTTATTTAGTAGTTAACAGGACCCAAGCAATCTCCGTTTTACTGAATTCACTCTTAGTAACAATAAGCTTTAGCCACTGCTGCTGCGCATTGCTGTAAACCACATCGTAAA
Source organism: Schistocerca gregaria (assembly GCF_023897955.1). NCBI lineage: Eukaryota > Metazoa > Arthropoda > Insecta > Orthoptera > Acrididae > Schistocerca > Schistocerca gregaria. The sequence goes on from NC_064925.1 coordinate 115,251,549, forward strand.
AGGCAGTCATCTACATAGGTCAGTGCAAACCTTAGTGCCAAAACAGAGACACTGACACGCCACAACATGTCATGTACTCTAGTCCAGTATATTTCGTTTAACAATTCCGTATCACTTGAACATGTACTCTAGTCCAGTATATTTCGTTGAACAATTCCGTATCACTTGAACATTATTGTTCGAAAACGCAGTCAGATGCTTAGGTACTCATGGTTACAGGTTCATTTGTTCCTGCAGTTTTCCTATCCAAATACGCAGTCAGAGAACTTAGTCTCACTGTCATTTAAGCCCTCCACAGATCATTACATGAAAAACTTAAAACTAACATATGAATGACACTCATACAACACACACACACACACACACACACACACACACACACACACACACACACACACACACAGTGTTGTTCTTGATGTTGTGGTCTTCAGTCCAGATACTGGTTTGATGCAGTTCTCCGTGCTACTCTACCCTGTGCAAGCTCCTTCATCTCCCAGTACCTACTGCAACATACATCCTTCTGACTCTGTTTAGTGTATTCATCTCTTGGTCTCCCTCTACGATTTTTACCCTCCACGTTGACATCCAATAGCAACTTGGTGATCCGTTGATGCCTCAGAATATGTCCTACCAATCGATCCCTTCTTCTAGTCAAGTTGTGCCACAAACTTCTCTCCAATTCTGTTCAATACCTCCTCATTACCTATGTGACCTACCCACCTAATCTTCAGCATGCAGGTTAGATTTATCCGCTGCTGCTACGAAATTGTTGTATATACCTTACATCGTTTGTTATCAAACTGTCTGTGCGTTCGTGCGTCTGTAAAGATCACTTTTTTTTCACACACACGTTTCAGTTTGAAATTTCTGTCACCTGCAGATATATTGGCAAAGTGACGCCAGTGGTTTGGACGTAGATGATGATGATGATGATGATGAGGTATCGACATGCGCCATCCAGCGGAGGACTATTTGAGCTGCAGCAGTGATTGGATGCAGACAGTACTTGCATGCAGGTGGGTATGTTGAAATACATGACAAATATTGAAAGCTGCTCCTAGAAAGTAAGGCCAGTGGAAATTCTCGAGTGATGCCGTTGTTTACCACGCAGGCGGCGTGGAAGTGTGGATAATCACGGTTTAAAGAAAGACGATTTCAAACCGTTACAGAATACGAGTATGAAAGTAGGGCAACAGTAGCTTCGCATGTCAGATTCCCCAGGTTACTGTGACCAAATAACCAACAAGGTAACAATCCTTTGTACTGACTAAGACGCGTAACATTTTTTAAGAAACCAGTCAAAACACATGGCCATCTGTGTCACATATTACCACGCTCGTAAATTTACTCATTAAAACATACAGAGTACTTCCCCTTGGTGTAGAATCATGAAATTTGAAAGGCTGAAATTTTCTCTGTTCAAGTAAGGGAAAGAAAAACAGAAATTAGTTAATGATGCAGTTTTCTCGGATTATCTGCCAAGTCAAGGCGTCGTTCTGGTACAACGTTTCGACAACTTTTCTACTCGTTATCTGCAGGCGAAGTGTCAGGTTCATGTCCACCGCGTGTCTTAGTCGCACCACATGTGCCTCTGCCTCGTGTGAAACGGCTGCGCCAATTGCGCGCCCTCTGGTGGGGTGACGTAGGCGACGGTAGTGTGGAGAACCATAGGCGGAGGTTGGGGGGGGGGGTATAGGGGGGATTGGGGGGGGGGGGGGAACTCGGAGCGTTCTGGTGGGTCCGGGTGTCGAGTTCTGGCGCTGCCTGTCTATTCCATCGGCTAACTTCGTCGCCTTCACATCAGAAAGCTCACGGCGTATTCTTGCAACCCCACATCCCTTGCGGAACTCTGCTGGAAACTAAATAACGGACATGAGCCCGACACTTCGCTTGAAGATGACGTGTAAGAAACTTAACGAAACGTTGTTGCAGAACGACGCCTTGACTCTGCTGACAACCCGTGATAACTTCAGCATGGATTTTTGCAGAGAAAGCATGCATTTCCTGAAAATTATTAGAAAAAAGAAATATTTCTTTTGTCATTTTCCATCCGACTTTAAAGTTGTAGAGCTGAGCTGGGAACCACGCAATCAACTTGTCGAAAAGTAGCCGCAGAACGATGTCTTGACTCGGCTGATGATCCGAGAAAACGTCGAGTTTCACCGAGAAAGCATGCATTGTCTGAAACTTATTAATCTATAATTAAATCACATGAAAAAAGAAGTATTTCTTTTGTCGTATGAAATTCGTCTTTAAATTTAAATTGAAACTTAAAGGGAGGCCTTGGAATCCCGGGGAATTATACCTTACCCGTATCAATGTCAAAAATTTTCGAGATTCTCGTTTCCCAGAATGGGTGAATTATCTTTGTACATAGTTAACTTAGTAAGGAACCCTCAGCGCGTGAGTGCTTCTGTCACATGCCCACTTTTTATCACATACTGACGAAATGCTGCCTGCGCCGTTAGTTTACATAATGAAATATACTTATTCCTTGATTTGTTATTAACTTTTGTGTAATTGTTCCGTAGCAACCTAAGTATAATGACTGTTTTACGTCCTGTTTGGCTATGTGGCTACTGCTGGTGTAATGTGGTATGCGCTGGGTGGAGCATCGTGTATTTAAGCATCAGTTCTATTTCTCTTGTCAGAAGCTGACGTTAGTGTATCCATACGTCACGCTCCGTTCACCGTCACCACCTACCATCATGGGTATACGTTGTTCTTTTACCTTAGGTTAAACATCATGTAATTTATATGTTACTACTATTATCAGATTTCCATCTAAACCTGATCTATATTTATATATCAATATAAACGGTCTGAAGATGGCCACATTCTGAAGAAACCGGTTACAATTACAAAGAAATCCTTTATGGCGTTCAAGGCCATTTTTAGTCTAGTTTTAGCATTCTCAGTCTGTTTTAACCATAAATAACAGTAGAGGAGAATTACTAGGATCCACAGAATTCACTTATAACTTACGCTTTAGCACTTCTTCGTGCATGTAAGAAATTGTACACGATGCATGTTCTCATCATTACGTCTGTAGAGATTCTGCGACGAACAGATATATTTGCTAAACTGGCAAACTTAATTGACATAGGAAAGCATTACGCGATTCTGGATTTTCAGCCGATACTTTTGTACATATGTAATATGCAAGACCTCTGTGATGTACATAGCAGAGATTACTCAGCATTTTACCTCATGTCAGGTTTTCCCGCTCCCCTAGTCTGCGGAGCATGGGAACAATGACTGTTTAAAAACCTCTGCAAGGGCTGTGGCTGGTCTAATGTTGCCTGAACGGCCACAACAGCAGCAGTACGCAGGGTAATTAAGAATTCCTCCAGATACCTCACTGGTTATCGAAACATCGTAAGTAGACCTTCACACGATAATTGGTTTTGTACGTTCAACAGTCTATCAGTTCAGGTTTTGACCATTCCCGTGAACTCTCTTAATAGTCACGCAAACCTGTGGCAATTCACGCTCTCCTGCTTTATATAAGATCAATATGCCCTGTCAGTCCTCTTTCGTATGACTTTCACCCACCTGAGTTATAGTGAAAGATGTGATGCACATGTGAATCGTTGTTATTTGAAGACTCTACATACCTAGCAGCCTGCAAATGAACCAAAGCTTTCCCCCCGTCTTACCTACAACTGCACCGACGTCATCTTCATCATTTCATCCGCCTAGAAATTGTTACACCCACGCATGTTTTACGAAACTGTTGATTCTAATTATGACTCATTAACGCTGTAGCTATACTATGCAATACTTTTGCGCATTGTGAGGTGCACAAATGTCATTTCTCAACATTTAAAACAGTTAAACATTCTTTTCACAACTTTGAAATCGCTGTAATATCTCTTCATATTCATGCATTCGGTTTCTTACAGAATTTCATTGTAGTTAACTCTATGATCTAAAAATGTATGATGTTACAATTACTGCCTGGTCATTAACATATAATATGAACAGCTAGAGTCCCAACGACATTTGTAAGCATGTGAGCTTTATAAATTTTCGTAAGGTAATTTATAACGTAACAGTCCCTTATATGTACAGAGTTATATGTAGAAGAGTTCCTATTCCTCATTTGTTCCTCAAGAAACCTTTTACAACATCGCGATAGAATAGCACGATGGCCAGCATAGAAGATGGAGGCAGCTGCTGCAAAGAAAAGCCATTTTCTCGTATTAGTGCTACGCTGTGTTGCTGTAGTCCATGACGGTTTCAGTCACTGATTAATGCAATGGTCTATTGCGTCAGTGGATGACGGCTTCGGATATGGTTCAAATGGCTCTGAGCACTATGAGACTTAACATCTGAGGTCATCAGTCCCCTAGAACTTAGAACAACTTAAATCGATCAAACCTAAGGACATCACAGACATCCATGCCCGAGGCAGGATTCGAATCAGCAATCGTAGCAGCAGCATGGTTCCAGACAAACGCCTAGAACCGCTCGGCCGGATTCTGACATGGGTTTCCATTTCCATCCGCATTTTATTTTTCTCCTGTATACTTTCAAATGGATATTTTAGAGGGTTTCAGGAGATAAATAAAATAAGGATAAAAACCTGTATCCAAAGCCGTCATTCGCCGAGACCATAGACCATCACACTCATAGAAGACAAGGCCTAGCCAAGCAGCAGTTAGTTCCATCTTCTCCAAAGGCGATCGTGACAATCAGTCGCGATCACGGAATAACAAACAGCATTGCGAGTCGGCCTCTTAGCATACGAAGACAGATTTGCTGACGAAGGGATGGCCTAGTGGCAGATGCCAGGGCCCATATCTTCGATGCTCTGTAACGTCTTTGAATGACGTTCCGGACAAGAGTTCCTATTCCTCATTTTTTCCTCAAGAAACCCTTTACAAGATCTCAAAGTCTGTAGGTATCGTTTTGTAATACTTTGTATAACAGACACACACATTTCCTGTTTCAGCAAGTAGTAGCAATACTGTAATGATATGGTTCTTCATGGAAGTGTTGTATGCAATACATCATTAATATTTAGTTAGAAAAGCAAATCACTCCCGCAGTTCACTTTAAATAAATAATAGCCAGCAGGAGGGTAGTGTGGGAAACCGTAGCTTATTTACTTCTTTTTTCGGCATTTCACGTCAGGAACCTGTATTACCATCTCTCCTTATTCATCACTGAGGATAAACTCTATAATGTTGTGGATGACTGAGTTATTGGACGTGCACTTGAACCTGAGAGTCAGAGTAATACGAGGCGTATTTGGAAAGTAAGTTCAGATTAGGCGCGAAATAGAAATCAATGTGAAAATGCGATGGAACTTTGCACAGATTTGTTGGTCAGCGTCTTTAGTGTTCCTGTCGATCGCTTCACGTCGCCCTTTTGAGCTCAGAGGGAAAAGTGATCACGTGGAAATGCCTCAAACAGTGTCTCCCCTCAAGTATATGGATCTGGTAAGAGATTCCGCCTGAAGCTATGCAGCCCACATAATATAAATGTCATGCGTCTCTTTCTTCACAAGAATTTTCAGCCCCATTCTGCAGAAGCAATGAAGAAGGTCCTGCAGCGTTTTCCATGGGAAGTGTTTGATCACCCACAATACAGCCCTTAATTCGCTCCCTCCGTTATTCATCTCTGCTCCCATGAACCGCTGGCTACGAAGACAACGTTTTGGCACAGACAACGAAATGCAGACCATCGTAGAGAATTGGCGGAAGGCACAGGCGGCTGCTTCCTGTGACGAGGGTACCGGGAAGTTTGTACGACACCACGACTAATGTCTAAGTCCGCGCGGCGACTATTTCTCAGGACATACCGAGGCTTTGCCAATTCTTAAGAGTTCAAAGAAGAGTAAGAGGACACCTTTTAATAATACTTGTTGCGGCATCGACTCAAATGCTTTTCGGATGGTAAGAATTACTATGTCCACCTGACTGCTTAAATCGATCACTTTCAGGTTATCATGTGACGAAAGGGCATGTTGTGTTTCGCGTGAGCGATATTTACTACATCGATGTCGGCACTGAGTAGGTCACACTCATAGAGACAGAGCATTAAGTTTGAGCTTAAAATTTGGCCTAGGATTAGATAACAAATGGCCGTCAATGAGATAGGGTGGTAGTTCTGAAGGCCTTTCCCGTTACCATTCTTGTAGATGGATGTGACCTGTGTCTTTTTCAAACTTTGGGCACACAATTGTGTTCAAGGGATTTTCGGTACATGGTGAACTCTGCTGAAAACTCTGTGTAGAGACTGATAAGTGCTCCATCGGCACGTCGAGCCTTGTTTAATTTTAGTTATTTTATCTGTTACTCAGCGCATCTGCAACTGGTATTTATATACAGAAGCATTGCCACAGTTCACTTCCCGAATTATTCCAAAATGAACTGTATAACTGTGATAACGGAATTTTGTAGTTCTGCTTCTAACAACCCTACCACAACAAATGTCAAAATTTAATAATGATTGTGGTGTTGTTCACGCTGCTAAATACTGCATTTTCGGGGAACAACATAGTTATTATGTGGCAGGTGTCATTAGAGCACAGTTAGTAAAGCCATTTCATGTAATAATGAATAAACTAGGCACTCATCTTTTTGTGTTTCCCACGCTGGTCTCGTTGTAAAATCACGGCTCAATCGTCGAAAATCTAGGCGGTGATGATTCCAAACTCGGATGCAAAGAGACCTAGGCTTTATTCTGCTATATTCAAAAGTTTTGTAGATGCGCTTCACAAACCATTCTTGAAGATTAAACTTGAAAACATTTTCCTCACAGTCAATGTTAAATTTCACATTTTATAAGCTGACTACAATAAGCGTCTTTCCAACATGACGTCCAACACTTGACTCTTAAGGTCCGAGTCTAACAACAAACTAATATTCGCTTATGCACCAAAAAATGAGATTTACAAGTACGACAAAAATCATAGTGACAAAAAGAAAGAATACACATAACAATAATATCATTACAACATAAACATATCGATGCATCAAAGTACTTCTACATTAATGAAATCAAATCTCAATGTTGTCTCAGAAATATGTTAACTACTTCACAGAAACACAGTAGAATATAGCTGGTATCGAGAGGTTCAGGTGAGCTGCCGTAATGGTTACGTAATTCAAGTACCATTACATGTTTCTGCTTTTACTCTGCGTCTAGTCCACGACTGTCTGACCAATACCTTTGGCGCCATGACAGCCTTAACGTATGACCAGTATTTCTTCGAATTTTGTGAGAGATCTTTCGACAGGATTCTGCTACGTTAGCCATTCACGGCCTCATTCATTGCCCACTTGATGGAAAATACGTTGTTGTCGGCATATGATCATCTATATCGCTGTACATGGTTTTAAACCTGTTCTCTATAGCTGTTACTCAGAAACTATACTTAATTTTCAAACATAGGAATTATACAGCCAACAGGTTACAAATAACTCTTTGGTACATTGAACTAGGTTTTGACAGCTACTAAAAAGTCCTCATCAGAACGAAATCTACAGAAATCCAGTAAAATAAAACACAGAAAATTAAGTATGAAGAAAAAAAATCAAGATGACACTTGTCATCACGTACAAAGGTTATTTACGTAAAACGAGATTGCGAGAATGTAAGTCAGAATTTATAGCTGTTACGCTAAGGTCGATACCAAAATAAAACACGTTCAAGCCTTTGGTACGTACGCCTACTTGGGGACACCACCAGAATGATCGGCCCAGTGGCTGACATTGGTACCATGACAACAATACAAGTAGCGCCGTCTATCGGGCGCGGACAGTGACATGTGCCCATTTGAAACATTATAACAGAAATAACTGAAAAATTACAGTTAATTATAAAACAAATTACAAAGGAAGAGATATTAATGTATTTTTGAAACTACACACTAGTCAAGCAGATGAGGTACAAGTGCCATCTATTAGGCTTTACAGAAAGGACTATTTCGTAAATGACAGGATAATATAGAAAATTTTTACAAACAGCTGTACAGTCCAAAAAATTACTACTGAAGATAATTATAGCAGTAAACATCTATGAGATTCGATAAAAAATGAAGTTTCAGAACTAGGGGCAGAAAAATATAGTAAAAAATAGAATCGAAATTCCGCTAATAGTGGATTAAAGCCATTGAAAAAATTATTTTGACTTAATTGTAACTGTTCATTGATGGTTACACCATCGTTCTTAGAAACACACTTGAAAATCTCCAGCTCTTCGAGCACGTCGAGCGTATGACCTCTCTTTTCTCCAAGTAAAATGGAAATTTCTTCAACGCTTTTCAGTTTGTGACCGGAAATTGACAGATGGTCCGCAAAATTGGAATTATGTACGTTCGTGCCTGTTTCTCCCAATAAATGTCCTCTGTACCTGGCACCAAAATACCTTCCAGTGTGTCCTGTGTAATAAACTGGACACGTATCACAAGTGATTTAATACACTCCTGAAGTGTGGGTATTAGTAATTGTAGGCTTGAGACTATGAACCAAATTTTTTTGTGAGTTAAGCTGGGAACGATGGTAGCTCATGATGTACGTAGTATTTCTGAGAAACATTCAGTTACTAACTCCTATCACTATGATTGTGATAAAAAATTAATTAAAAATCTTAATCTCAAGCTAAAGGAAATCAATGCCTTTATATCAAAGTCTGACAATGAGAATGGTGTAATTGTTGCTACTCAGAACGAATATGTATCTAAAACATTACAATTTTCGAAGAGAACAGTGTTTGGGAGCTAGGTGAAATCCGGCCCCCATGATACAAACAGACATTGCGCTTACCACTGACAGTGCTATGCAATTAATTAAACCGTTTCATTAAAAACATCTTATTAATATGAATCCACAAGCCTCAAAATAGCGTTCCCAGTTTAAAGTACGTAAAATGAACCAAGAGATACGTCCTATTGTGAACAGTATGAACAGTGCGTATCATTAGTTAGTGAGGCTGGTTCACGATAAAATAAAAAAAAATCCTTTGTTTTTTTGAAATAATTATTCTGTCATCAAGTGTATAAAATCAATGATCTGCAGTGTGATCAAGATATTAAATAGTTTTCATTAGATATTACGAACCTTTATACTAATGTATCGGTTCAAACAACCATTAACATCGTTGAAAAAATCTACGTACTTTTGAAACAGATCGGTGATTCGTTGGTTATAAATATCTAAGTCATTTGCTGAGAGTAGTAGTAAAATACAACTATTTTGTTTTCGGTGGCAAACTATACCATCAGCCTGACGGTGTGGCAATGGGTAACCCACTCTGAGACATCCGATATTTTGATCTGTTCGGTGGAAGAGAAATTCTTCAATAATTTTTTTGCTGCTGATCCGCGTATTGTGATGCGCTCGGTACGCAGACAATATCTGGATTGTATATTTTTTGGCTCCAGGGAGGAATTCAGCAACTGTTTGAAATTTTCAACAGTCTTTATGAAAAAAAAATCAGCTCCACTTGCGAATTAGAAAATAACTATCGTCAGCTTAATTACTTTGTTGTTGTCAGTAGCAATACTGATGTCCAAGTTTCTTTCTGTATTTTTCGAAACGCAACTAATACAGGTACAAAATTAATTAAAAATGTTAATGTCAAGCTAAAAGGAAATAATGCATCTATAACAAAGTCTGACAAAGGGAATGCTGTAATTCTTGCTAGTCAGAACGAATATGAATCTAAACCATTACATTCAACCATTCATCGTGTAGTTTCCATACCTGCAAGCTCAATGAAGAGATGAATATGATAAAAACTATTGCAGTTAGTAACGGCTATGATCCCTTGATGGTTGACAAGATCTTCAAAGTTAAAACTGACGCTAAAGTAACAGCTTTAGGCATCAGTGCTGTTTCTGATAGTAATGAGCGCAAAAAGTTTTCTCCATTCCATTTCTAGGCCATATTTCTCATTAAATTCGTCGTCCTCTTATTAAAAATACGGATGCATAGTTACCGTTCCACTAACAATAATTTGCAAAAAAATCTTATTCAAAATTTTTAGTGCACAGTTGTTCCTATACACAAATCAATAGTGTATAAAATCACTTTAGATACGTGTCCCGTTTATTACAGAGGATATTGGTGTCAGGTACAAGGAGCATTTATTTTTACTATATTTTTCTGCCGCTAGCTCCGAAAAAAAAACACTTCTTCGAATCTAATAATTGTGTACTACTGTTGTGACCTTCACGTAGATATTTTCTGGATGGATTGTACACCTGTTTGTACAAATTTTCTATATCATGCTGTCCTTCGCGAAATAGTTCTCTCTGTGAAGCCTAATAGATGGCTCATATACTTCTTCTGCTTGACTAGTGTGTATTTTCAAAACTACATTAAGCTCCCTTCCTTTTTAATTTGTTTTATAGTTAACTGTTGTTTCGGCAGTCATTTCTGTTACTATGTCTCTAATTGGCACACGCCCACGCCCGACAGGAGGCGCAACTTGTTTTGTTTTCGGGGCAGCAATACACTACTGGTCATTAAAATTGTTACACCAAGAAGAAATGCAGATGATAAACGGGTATTCACTGGACAAATATATTATACTAGATCTGACATGTGATTACATTTTCACCCAATTTGCGTGCATAGATCCTGAGAAATCAGTACCCATAACAACCACATCTGGCCGTAATAACGGCCTTGATACGCCTGGGCATTGAGTCAAACAGAGCTTGGATGCCGTCTACAGGTTCAGCTGCCCATGCAGCTTCAACACGATACAACGGTTCATCAAGAGTAGTGACTGGCGTCTTGTGACGTGCCAGTTGCTCGGCCACCATTGACCAGCCGTTTCCAGTTGGTGAGAGATCTGGAGAATGTGCTGGCCAGGACAGCAGTCGAACAGGACCTGTAACATGCGGTCGTGCATTATCCCGCTGAAATGTAGTGTTTCTCAGGGATCGAATGAAGGGTAGAGCCACGGGTCGTAACAGATCTGAAATGTAACGTCCACTCTTCAAAGTACCGTCAATACCAACAAGAGGTGACCGAGACGTGTAACCAACGGCACCCCATTCCACCACGCCGGGTGATACGCCAGTATGGCGATGACGAATACACGCTTCGAATATGCGTTCCTCGCGATGTCGCCAAACACGGATGCGACCATCATGATGCTGTAAACAGAACCTGGCTTCATCCGAAAAAACGGCGTTTTGCCATTCGTGCACCCAGGTTTGTCGTTGAGTACACCATCGCAGGCGCTCCTCTCTGTGCTGTAGCGTCAAGAGTAATCGCAGCCGTGGTCTCCGAGCTGATAGTCCATGCTGCTGCAAACGACGTCGAACTGCTCGTGCAGATGATTGTTGTCTTGCAAACGCCCCCGTATGTTGACTCAGGGATCGAGACGTGGCTGCACGATCAGTTACAGCCGTGCGGGTAAGGGCCGGCCTCGGTGGTCTCGCGGTTCTAGGCGCTCAGTCCGGAACTGCGCGACCGCTACGGTCGCAGGTTCGAATCCTGCCTAGGGCATGGATGTGTGTGATGTCCTTAGGTTAGTTAGGTTTAAGTAGTTCTAAGTTCTAGGGGACTGATGACCACAGATGTTAAGTCTCATAGTGCTCAGAGCCATTTGAACCATTTTTTTTTGCGGATAAGGTGCCTGTCATCTCGACTGCTAGTGGTACGAGGCCGTTGGGATCCAGCACGCCGTTCCGTATTACCCTCCTGAACCCACCGATTCCGTATTCTGCTAAGAGTCATTGGATCTCGACCAACCCGAACAGTAATGTCACTATACGTTAAACCGCAATCGCGAAAGGCTACAATCTGACTTTTATCAAAGTCGAAAACTTGATAGTACGCATTTCTCCTCCTTACACAGGCATAAAAAAAAACGTTTCACCAGGGAACGCTGGTCAACTGCTGTTTGTGTATGAGAAATCGGTTGGAAACTTTCCTCATGTCAGCACGTTGTAGGTGAATGCTCTAAAAAGCTAATCATTTGCATATCACAGCATCTTCTTCCTGTCGGTCAATGGTCAGTAGTGTATAACTAAGACTGGGCCGATCAGTCTGATTTTGTTCCTAGCTAAGAATATGTGCCAAAGGCTGGAAGGTGTTTTATTTTATTTTTGAGTTGAGTTGAGCAAAGCTACTCTAAATTCTGATCACGAAGATAACGTTTGAGAAGTTAGAGCTTACACGTAGGCATATAGCAGCCATTTTTCCCTCGCTTGGTTTGCGAGTGCAACAGGAAATGAGTGGAGTGGCACATGGTAACCTCCGCCAGCCACTGTAAGGCGGCTTACGGAGTGTGTCTGCAGTAACAGATATAGACGACGAAGTAATTAGGAAACGTATGTATTAGCTAAGTGACGTGTACACCAATGTTTACGTTTACATATGAGGTGAATATGGTGGTCGACAGAAAAAATCCAATTTTAAGCCAGTATTTGTACTACATTTTCTCAACAAATTCACAATCAGCAAAAAGAAAGAAAAAAATTGCATTAAAATCTTCTGATGTGCATGGATAGAGGAACACAGCTGTGTTGTTGGCACAATTTACCATATTTATAAATATCGTAATTCATATTTCTAATGACCTTGCGGCCTTGCCGACAGCAGCTTCCGATTGGCAACTCCGGCAGGGAAACCATCCAAATGACGGGAAAAACTTTGGAAAAAAGTAATAGTTTAAAGTGTATCCAAGAAGATTCAACAGGCAGGTGAACATAACTATAGTTTTTTATCGTTGAAGTCAATCTGTTGCGAAAGTACGAGCATGATTTAGAATCACACATTATGACGTGTCCGGAAACAAAAATTTCTTGCATAGGAATCAGCATGGAGGTCGCAAACAGCTCTCTTCTGAAATTCAGTTCACCCGGTTCGTCCATGAGATCTGAAGATAACGGATAACGATGCTCATTCTGTGTTCCTTGGTGTCCGGGAGCCCCATGGCACTGAAATAAGCAGAAAGATCCTTTTTGTCCTATTGCGCTACTGGTGCCTCAGAGCAACCTTTAGGAGCGATGGGAAGTACGACAAATACATAAAACTAAATCAAGAGAAACCAAAATCTAGACTGAGGTAGCTTGAAAATCTGTTCAACAGATATTTGAGTACTGGTCGGCAGTGTTGAACCCTTATCAAATAGTATTAATAAAGAAGACAGAACGTCACTGTGATGCACATGAAGTTCTAGTGGCAGACAATAGAAAATTGGCTTTTTTCCATCAAGTAATAAAGTACTGGTTTACTAGTAATAATCTGAAAACTTACGTGACAAGAGTAGGTTTAACATACTCTTTCTCCAACCAACTCGCGGAATAGTTACGAATGAGGTATCACAACAATTTGAGGTCATACCGAGGAACAGCGACAGCCGTTTCTGAAGAGTATCTTGAATCGAACAGGTGGCCTGCTTGGTACAGATGGAAAAATAGATGTGCAAGATCTTTCCGTTTACTTAAAAGCTTGTACGGACGAATAATAGCTAGAAACGCATTACCTCCAGTCTTTGAGGTACAAAGACGATGCAATATTGATTGAAGCTTATTCGAAAACAAAGATAAGTAGATCAAGAAACGGAATTACATTCCATTTAACTCTGAAATAGAAGTGGTGATTATGAAGCGCTAACAGTACTAAACACTAAAACACTTGTTCAGGCTACTGTGAACTGTGTTGCAGAAAACAAGAAGATTATTTCAGATTATGTAGCAAGCTAAAACGCAAATACTGCTTGAGGAACCGAAATATTGACATCCGAGGGAAAACATTCTTGTTCCATAAGACAATGTCATTAAAGAAACTCGCAATAAACTTTCTGAGATCTGGTAATTCCCGTGATTACGAAGAGCACATGAGAAACCAAGTGAGGTGTGGACTTTGCGGTAACTTAAAAGCAGCTAAGAAGTAAAAGAGGGAGGATTTGTGTTCTACAGTTTTAAATACGACCGACTTAACTGATTGCTGAACTGAGGTATGTCATCAGTTTTAAATAACAGAAAGTGGGTGTATTCAAAATGTAGAAATAACGAACAGTAGTACTTAATATAGTAACGTGTACCGAATTCTAAGTTCTTATACTAGGAAACAGACATAAAAACACTGGTAACACAAGAGCTCCCGCCTACGGCTGTTTTATTTATTGTTATTACTATATGCGGCTGCGTTCCTATTTTCCTCTATGATGGATAATGAAAACAGTTTTCTATTTCACACTTTGATCTACATAGTAACGTATGTAATTACCGGTTTCAATCGGTGGTGAGTATCTTCAGATCCTTGCAGAATTGCTCATGTTCTACAGTGTTACGTTGCAATAATCGCTGTTTTTGCGTTTAACTTTTTCTTGTATTTTGGCTGATATCCATAAAGTTTCCCTGTATCAGCGTTCTTGAATACACAGTGTTCGTAAACTCCCGTTATAAATTTCTAGTACTTTTAGAGGAGAGTGAGTACATAATATTTTCAATATAAAGACAAGTCGGGAAAAATATCGATCCCGTACTTAAGTCATTTGGAAATATTGTTGCTGGGTAGAACTGCAATAGTTGGGGGGTTGTTACGATCAATCGGCTGATGTCATCTGACGTCTGTTCTACCTCCTTGACCTGGTTGGAGCCTCAGTGACATGTCTGAGTTACAGCAAGATGACTGAATACACGTTTCCAGAATACGTTGACATGATATTTCTGAATGGCGGAGGTCATGGTAATGGAAGACCCGCTTGTCGCCTTTTTCAAGATTTTACTCCACGACGTCCGACTTCATCGCATGCTTTTCGCCACAGTTAACGGAATGGCTTGGAGAAGGGGAACCTTCACCCTCAGCAGGCGCGACTGTGTTGTTCCGAGGAGATGCCGCACACGCGATATGGAAGAGGCCGCACTACATTACGTTAAAAAAAAAAATGGCTCTGAGCACTATGGGACTTAACTACTAAGGTCATCAGTTCCCTAGAACTTAGAACTACTTAAACCTAACTAACCTAAGGACATGACACACATCCATGCCAAAGGCAGGATTAGAACCTGCGACCGTAGCGGTCGCGCAGTTACAGACTGAAGCGCCTAGAACCGCTCGGCCAAATAGGCCGGCACATTACGTCGAAGACAACCGTCAACGAGCAATTTATTTCGCTAATCATTGAATGGAACTGTAAAACAAGTGATGTACTGGGTCACGCCTAATCAGTTACTTGTAAAAGTGGTCGCTTTATCAACATGTTAACGGTACGTGACCCGTAAGTGGCTCCCGCTCGTGCCATCTCATATTTTACATCCTATTTTTCTTTAGAGTTGCCACCTCGTTATGTTAGTTTAAATTTCTGCTGTCACTGAGTTGCTGCTTTCTCTGCTCTTTAGCGGCAGCAGCAGCGCCTATCGATATATCTTTGTTGCACTGCTATTACTACCTGGTTGTAGTCTGTCGTGCAGTCAGTTGGAACGTGCCAAGAGGGCAGTTCGGGCCTGCCAGTCGTGAAGTTGGAACGCAGCACTAGTTCAGTCAGGTTGGAGCAGCAGTGAGGCCTGGATGTCCATGGCTCGCCCGACCATGGTCACCACACGTAACTCGATCCGGGGACGGTCTTCGTCGATTGTCGGTCGGCCGTCCTACTGGAAGAAGTGAATTGGCTCGCCGATCGTTTATGGCACAGCCACTCTGAGTATCGTTCAAGTCTTCGTGCAAGTGTTTGTCAACCTTTGTGTGTAGTTGGTGCCATTTCCACTGTCAACTTGTTTTAAATGTTGTCTGGGTACAGGCAGTAAGTCGGTTGGTTGGAGCGAAATCAGCAAGCATGTCTCCACGCGGCGCAGTCGATCAGGCGCGCTAGCGGTCTCTATGCAGTGTTAGAGCGTGTGGGGGCTGTTGCGGGTGCTACGAGGTTCGTGGCTCAATGACCCAGGACATGAAATTTGAGTGGTAATTTAATTACCGAATCCACGTCTGTTCACGTTGTCCCCTCGGTTGGTTTTTCACTGTTGGCGGTAATCCTCGGAGCAAGAGCGAACGTTCGGGTTGATGAAGATTTATACGCCGTGTGGTGGACTTACCTATATATGTCGGTTTGAAATTCATGTGCACCACCGGAATTTTCTGGTTTGTGGCCGTTAGAGTTCCGGTTACCTGCTCTGGCCGCTGACGTAAATTCAGGCAGTTTCCTTTCCTCGCCTGTTGTCGCTGTGAAACATAGTGTGTAGTTTTTGACAGCTTAATGTATTTTTGGTTGTGGGCTGCTATGTCTGTAACGTTTTGGCTTTAGAACTCTCGTATACTGGTCGGTGGTTAGCAAGTCGCCTTGTCGGTGGGTCCCTGACTGTCTCTTGGTTATGTTGCCGGCGGATCGAGTATAGTTGGGCCGACTTCTTGTCTCCCCTAAGCGAACGTTAAGATTTCAAGGGCAGACCGAGCCTCATGGAAACCTACGAGGGCCGCTGTCTGTACTGCCTTTCTTGTTGGCGTTTAATTGTGTATTTTTAATGGCTCATAGAAGATGGTTGGAACTGGTACTCTTGTAATTGTGTTTTTAAAATCAAAGGCCTTCAGCCGTTTTAAAGTAAATTTTCTAAATTGGGCAAGTCTTACATTGTCTGTTGAAAATTTATTGTATTGTCTTAAAGTTTTACGTACCTTACTTATCAAGTATTGCCTTTTGGAAGACAAAGTTGTGGGCTTTCTGCCTGTTTAAAATTTATTGTAGTTGTAATTTTTTTTAAAGCATGGGCCCTCAGCCGCTTTAAGTTTTAAGGTTCTTACTTATCAAATAATACATTCTTTCAAGATAAAGCTGTGGGCCTTCTCCCTGTTTAAAATTTATGGTAGTTGTATTGTTCTTAAAATGTTGGCCTTCAGCCGCTTTAAAATTTAGGATTCTTACTTATCATGTCTTACATCCATTGGCCTTAAATACTATTTAAGGCTAAAGTCTATAGCCTTCTGTCTCAAAAGAAGATATTTATAGCAGCTGTATTTAATTCACGGGCCTTCGGCCGTTTTAGAATTAAAGACGTTTTCTGGCGATAGTCAAGCTTAGAAGTTGCGCTGTAATGTTTCGAGTGTTACTGACAGCCGCTCATCCTGGCCCCCTTCCAAAATTCCTACTACTTGTCCTTTCCTGCGGGTTTAGCAGGTTATGTCAGTACGCTGACGGACAAGGGTTCCAGTTCAAAGTATTATCTACTCACTCCCCACTACATGTCCTAGAAGTTTACAAGGGGAATTTCCAAACACCTTGTAGTTACAAACATAGCTGCCAGTGCTTGGGAACCAGGTACTACTCGTTACCATTAAAAGATGAACTGAAATGTTCTTTACACAGAAAAGTGAACCAAATAAACAGAAAGTACGGCAGATAAGGAGCCTGTAGTACACAACAGTTCATTTTATAGGTTGCAGGGAAATAACAGGAAAAAGGAGAATGAAGGTGTGTGAGGAGGTGGAGGAGTGGAAGCAGGAGGAAGCAGACGAGAAGGATAAGAGATGGAGAAAAAAGCGGTCAGTGAAAGATAACCAGACAGTAGATGTTTACGCTTCCACAGATACAGCACATGAGTTTTCCAATAAATATACATAGGGACATTTTGATTTCCTAATTTTCGCTGTCATTTTTTTCTGCATAGGAAGGGCCCAGGCAAATACATTCCTGAGGTGCCAATCGAATGCAGTGCAAACCGCGTGCGACAGCTGAATGCCTTGCTGTTGCAGGGCTGCTCTTGCGGGCGGGTGGAAACGAAAAAGCCATATCGCCTGCTGGGACCCCAGCGACTTCTGTGAAGGTTTTCAGAGTCGACGTCGTTTACTGAGAATCGTATAAGGGGCTTGGAAATGCGCTGCTCGCTGGCGAAACGTGACGACGAGTTTTGTGATGAGCAGACACATCGTACCAAAACTACAAATTGGAGAAAGCGTTGCTGACCCACTTACAGGCATCATTTTTGCATGGAGTCAGACAGTCGGCGTTAGAATCTTCCTTGACACATTACATCGTATTAACCAAATATTCATGGTATCGTTTGGTGGATACCCATGTAAACTGAAATCGAAAATTAAAGGCTGCACAAATCGCACGCAAGGTTACCGGAGAACCATTTTCCACGAGAAAATCATGGAAGCACGAACTGAAAGAGAGATAAAGAGAGAAACTAAAGTGTCCCACGGCATTCGTTACATAGTGGACAACGACAGCTCATAAAAATCTATCGGAACAGATAAAAATTGACTAATACGAAATGCATGCAGTAATATTAGTTCTGTTGTTACCTTCGTCCTTCCCGGAAATAAGATGAGAATGGAAGAATAATTCATTCATTATAAGAGATTAGAGACAGATTTACTCCCCTCTCATAATGTATTAACGTAATGCAGTGATAAAAGTAAATTTTGTGCTTTCTGTTTCTTGTTATTCCATTCCTTTGATTCAGCGCCCATACGATCTAGGAGCTACTAGAAGTAAGCGATTCATGTCGTTTTATTAATCCTAGCATATCATTTCATTTTTTCGTTTCTGTGATGCAAGAGTCCTACAGTCTCAGTACATTTCATGGATGGACGTATAGGGCATTGTCAAAGAAACGCATAAACGGTCAAGTCGCTTCGTTAAAATTTCATCTCCCCTCAGTAAAACCAAATACAAAGGAACGACTTGGTTACGACTGACCTCGCCCATGTACTGTGCGTTTGTATTTGGAATGTATACACATTGACGTCGTACAGCATATCTTTGTTTCAGTTATATCCAGTTTTAACTGCGTGTGTTCCTAATTCATAAGGGCTTTAGGGAAATGCAAATACCGCGTGGCGAGGACCTCCCGTCGGATAAACCGTTCGCCTGGTGCAAGTCTTTCGAGTTGACGCCACGTCGGCGATTTGCATACCCATGGGGATGAAATGATGATAATTATGATAACACCTAGTATCTGAACAGAGAAAATCTCCGACCCAGCCGGGAATCGAACCCGGGCCGTCACGTATGGCATTCAGCCACGCTAACCACTAAACTACCAGGGCCGTACAGGTCTTTAGGTTACCTCATTGTAATGTAGCGGTCGTTCCTTCGTAATCAACATAGTCAGCTACTTTACTTATGTACACATAAATGCAAATAACTGCAGCTATTCATAATACTTCGATCGTTATCTCCAAAAAGCAGCCCAGATTGCATCCTTTAATTGTACGACAAATTCGAACTTCCAGATTCCGACTCAGACGTCGTTCACTTATATATTTAATCGAAGAGGTTGACGAATGTCTAGCTGCTATTTTTTTCTTCTTCTGTAGTGGTCAATCCAGGGATTGGTTTCCAACAGCTACAATGAAAGCTTGTCTCCATTCTGTCTGTCTTTCAGCTTTTCTCTTCATTTCATAGGTGTTACATCCCACATCTTTCACGATCTGATCCATGTACCTCAGCCGTGGTCTTCCTCTTGGTCTGTTCCCCTCGACATATCCCTCTATAATTGTGTTCACGAGTCCTTTATGTCTTAATAGATGGCCTGTAAATTGCACTCTTCTTTTAACAATGAAACTCCAGAAGCTTCTCACTTGCTCTTTCCAGAACCACTTCTTGACCTTGTCGAAACATTTTATTTTGAGCAAGCGTTAATAGCACCACATTTCGAAAGAATTTAGCTTCTGGTCTTCCTCTGTCTCGAGAGTCCATGTTTCACACCCATAGCATGCCACACTCCACACATATGATTTCAAAAATCTTTTCCTGATTTCAAGGCTAATGCTCTTAGATGTTAGACCGAGAGAGGTGGCGCAGTGGTTAGCACACTGGACTCGCTTTCGGGAGGACGACGGTTCAATCCCGCGTCCGACCATCCTGATTTAGGTTTTCCGTGATTTCCGTAAATCGCTGCAGGCAAATGCCGGGATGGTTCCTTTGAAAGGGCACGGCCGACTCCTTCCCTGTCCTTCCCTAATCCGTTGAGACCGATGACCTCGCTGTTTGGTCTTTTCCCCCAAACAGTCCAATCCAATCCTAAGATGGCTGAAAAAAGATGGCTCGTATATTAACATGTTTCTCACTTCTGCCTTGTTCCTTCCATCCCTGGTAATATTACTGCCCAGATAATAAATTTAGTAACTTGTTCAAACAGTTCATTGCCTAAATGAACCTGGACTTTCACTTGATCTTCTTTGTCGTGTGCCATTACTTTTGTTTTTGCTTTATTAATTCTCATATTATATTCTTCCCCTATAACTTTATCCATTCTATTGAGTAGGACTGCAAGATCTTCTTCAGTTTCAGCTAGGACAGCTGCATCATCGAAATATCTTATCCATTCGCTGGCCATGAATTACTACACATGTCTGTGAGTTTTCCCTTGCTTTTTTCAGCACCTCTTCAATGTATAGGTTAAAGATAACAACCTTGTCGGACACCTTTCCGTATCTGCACCTCTTCTTGTTTTATCCGTCTACGGATAACTGCTGCTGCTCATTTTCTGGAAATTCGGAAGACATTCCTTCACCTCATACATTCTAAGAGAAGAAAAACCGACGCGCCACGTAGATGTTATGAAAACTAGTCACGTAAATCGGGTATCGACGGAAAAGCAGAATCGTAAACTTCGGCAGCCGATGGATGAAGGTGTAATGCTACAGCGCAGTTTTATCGCACAGCTGGCAACGATAGTAAACTGGGAACATGTCGATATCAGGGACAAAATCTTCGCCAATTTCATTGTGTGTTGTCTGCCTCGCAGACAGACACATAAACAACAGGCGCTGATAGTATTTCAGAGAGGACTTGTAGCCGAGCGCAAAGACGCTCATAGAAACCAGTCCGAGCAATCGGGAACTCAATCGACATTTGGATAGGGTCGTTGCTATTCGACGGTGTTCGCACAAATAGGTGAGACCTGAGAGAAAACGGTGTCAAGAGGGAATCGAGCAGTAGTCAGACAGGCTCTCAGAGCCCCGTATTCGTCATTATCGTCAATGCGAAGTGCAGCTGGCGCTTCGGTGGCCATCAGGACCATTAGTAGGCGATTCACAGAAATGTGGTGCACTCACGGTGCCCCTTACGTCGAGTACCATTGACCTCTGTACACCAAGAAGACATTTTGCTAGGTGTCTGGCTTATTCCGCGTGAAGCCTCATTGACTTGATAGAACTGTGTTCAGAGATGAGTTCCGCTTCGAAATGAGCCCTGATGATCAGCGAAGACGCGTCTGTAGACATCCTGGACAGCGGAAGAATAACAACCTGTCACCCTCCATATGGCCCGACAACCAGTTGTGATGCTCTGGAGTGCCAGCAAGGTCACCGGATCTCTATCCAATTGAGAACGTTTTGAGCATTACTGTCAGGGACCTCCAGCCAGCTCGGGGTGCAACAACTTAATAAGTTGTTGGACCCCGGGCTGTTCGAGCTATATGTGGTGTAAGTTCGAGAACCTCTTGTCAACCCTTATTCAATAGTCTGGGAATTCTCACATTGCCCTCACAGTATATATATTTTTTAAATTTCGTTTGTTGTTAGCAATATTAGGCTATTCCAAGAGTTAGCAGCTTTAACTCAATTAATACTAGGCAGAAATCAAATCTGCATGTGGAATGAACTTCCTTGACTCTTGTGCAGAAAGGAGTGCAGTATTCTGCTGCATCCATTTTCAATAAGCTACCACAAGAACTCAAAAATCTCAGCAGTATCCCACACTCTTAAGTCTAAACTGAAGAGTTTCCTCATTGCTCGCTCCTTGTATTCTGTCGAGGAGCTCCTGGAAGATCTACCAAATGAAGCAAATTCCAGTGTTACATTGTTGATTTTCTTAATTTAAATTTACCACTTGTCGCCTGAATATGTTTTTTATATTTCATTTTATCTGTTTCTATTATATTATAATTTCATGTATTGACTCGTTCCGTGACCATGGAGACTAGTCCTTAATTTGGTCTCACGGAACAATAAATAAATAAAAAAATAACGTCAGTATCACCCGGAAGAATTGCTTGCAAAAGGGTCACAAGTGGAGCAACATGTTATTGAATCTCTCAATTTCTAAAGCTCTTTCTCTTGAATAAATCATCTATTTTTTCTGAAATTCTAATCATTTGTTCCCTTGTGATGGCTCTCGATCTTCCACCATAACCGATTCCATCAACATAAGGTAACAATTATGTGGTAGCCAAGGAAGTGGAAACGTGGGTTCTACTACCCTAGACTGCTTGGTAGTTCCAACAGGAAAAATCCAGTTAATTAGCAGGAGTACAAAATCAGAGTATAAAATTACTTAACTTTGTTTTAGTCCATGATCGGTTGGTTGACAATTATAGAAGACGCGACTAGTCTAATCGTCTGCAGAATGACATAATTTACAAGCCACAAATCTTGCAGTGACGAATAAATCGTCAGCCGCTGTGATCGAGCGGTTCTATGCGCTTCAGTCCGGAACAACGCACCTGCTTCGGTCGCAGGTTCGAATCCTGCCTTGGGTATGGATGTGTGTGATGTCGTTAGGTTAGTTAGGTTTAAGTAGTTCTATAGGGGACAGATGTTAAGTCCCATAGTGCATAGAGCCATTTGAGCCGCATTTTGAACGAATTAATCTCTCGTAATGTTGACTGTAGAATACGGTGAATTTGAAGACTAACTTGGCCCTGGGTTACAAAGACTTGATTGCAGCAATGACTGAGCTGCAGACAATGACTAACAATTGCGCTGGCTGACCACAGGGCGCGGCTACGAACTGTAGACTGGCACAACTGCACTAGCAGTATACTCCTGGTACAAATGAAGTGGCCTCGCGGTGAGCATAACTACTGCGTCTGGCTGTGTACTCTTTGGTTAGCACAGCCGTTCTTCTGTTCCGTTTATCGAGAGAACTGCAGCCGGCGGATCGATCTCTCAGGCGGCGGTGTGGTCGTGTGACTGACACCATCCCACTCTGTACATATACAAATGATCTGTTTCTATCGCATTCTGACACGTCTCTCACGGTGCGCAGTTTGTTTTTCGTCTTGGCGTGTAACTCATATTTCGTAGACATCCGTAACAGATGGGTTATGGTATGAGATGAAATCTGGTTTGTTTTCCCCTTCAGTGGTATACTTTTCATCCAGATGACATCCTTAACATCACTGTGGGTCATTCAGCATGTATCCATTTCGAGAGTACAGTGTGCACAGAATATTTAGCCGATATGAAATTTAAAAAAAAGAACTATGTTTCTTTGTTATCTTCATTTGTTTTCTTCTGTTACATTGGATTCGACTGTCTCTTCATTTATTTGCTTCAACATTACTTCACTTTACTGGGCATGATTAGCAACAACCTTCTTTCTTCTGCCCTAGTGTCAAACTACACTCCTGGAAATTGAAATAAGAACACCGTGAATTCATTGTCCCAGGAAGGGGAAACTTTATTGACACATTCCTGGGGTCAGATACATCACATGATCACACTGACAGAACCACAGGCACATAGACACAGGCAACAGAGCATGCACAATGTCGGCACTAGTACAGTGTATATCCACCTTTCGCAGCAATGCAGGTTGCTATTCTCCCATGGAGACGATCGTAGAGATGTAGAGATGCTAGATGTAGTCCTATGGAACGGCTTGCCATGCCATTTCCACCTGGTGCCTTAGTTGGACCAGCGTTCGTGCTGGACGTGCAGACCGAGTGAGACGACGCTTCATCCAGTCCCAAACATGCTCAATGGGGGACAGATCCGGAGATCTTGCTGGCCAGGGTAGTTGACTTACACCTTCTAGAGCACGTTGGGTGGCACAGGATACATGCGGACGTGCATTGTCCTGTTGGAACAGCAAGTTCCCTTGCCGGTCTAGGAATGGTAGAACGATGGGTACGATGACGGTTTGGATGTACCGTGCACTATTCAGTGTCCCCTCGACGATCACCAGAGGTGTACGGCCAGTGTAGGAGATCGCTCCCCACACCATGATGCCGGGTGTTGGCCCTGTGTGCCTCGGTCGTATGCAGTCCTGATTGTGGCGCTCACCTGCACGACGCCAAACACGCATACGACCATCATTGGCACCAAGGCAGAAGCGACTCTCATCGCTGAAGACGACACGTCTCCATTCGTCCCTCCATTCACGCCTGTCGCGACACCACTGGAGGCTGGCTGCACGATGTTGGGGCGTGAGCGGAAGACGGCCTAACGGTGTGCGGGACCGTAGCCCAGCTTCATGGAGACGGTTGCGAATGGTCCTCGCCGATACCCCAGGAGCAACAGTGTCCGTAATTTGCTGGGAAGTGGCGGTGCGGTCCCCTACGGCACTGCGTAGGATCCTACGACCTTGGCGTGCATCCGTCCGTCTGCTGTCCGGTCCCAGGTCGACGGGCACGTGCACCTTCCGCCGACCACTGGCGACAACATCAATGCTCTGTGGAGACCTCACGCCCCACGTGTTGAGCAATTCGGCGGTACGTCCACCCGGCCTCCCGCATGCCCACTATACGCCCTCGCTCAAAGTCCGTCAACTGCACATACTGTTCACGTCCACGCTGTCGCGGCATGCTACTAGTGTTAGAGACTGCGATGGAGCTCCGTATGCCACGGCAAACTGGCTGACACTGACGGCGGCGGTGTACAAATGCTGCGCAGCTAGCGCCATTCGACGGCCAACACCGCGGTACCTGGTGTGTCCGCTGTGCCGTGCGTGTGATCATTGCTTGTACAGCCCTCTCGCAGTGTCAGGAGCAAGTATGGTGGGTCTGACACACCGGTGTCAATGTGTTCTTTTTTTTTCATTTCCAGGAGTGTATATATGCATCTTTCGGACATGTCTGAAAGAACGGGTACCATATATATTGCTCACCGACCATTTGACCATGTTCTTCTGTGCACTTGCACAAACAGTGCCCGAACTCATACGGGAATCGGCAGTAAAGCCGCGAGGAATGAGTATAATGGGCTAGGGCACTATGAATATAGAGCAGGACAATAAGTTGCGAATGTGGGTTCCATGGGAGGCGTGCCAGAGGTAAGTCCCTGCAGTCGCACTATCCTCTGTGTCCTCGGTGGCTCAGATGGATGCAGGCACAGTAGCTCAAAGCGTTAGGTCAGAGGGCAGCGCGCCCTCTGTAATAAAAAGTGATTTACATAATCAAACATAAACTTAAAAGGATGTCTTTTGACGTCCACCCTGAACAAAGGCAACGAACAATACCGAACAAAATGCCAAAAATAACCGAAAAAATGGATAGAACCTCTGTTATGTCAGCAGGCTATCCCGGGTTAGAGTCCCGGTCGGGGCACACATATTTCAACTGTCCCCGTCGACTTATATCAACGCCTCTATGCAGCCAGGGGTATTTATCACATAGTAAGAGTAGATTACTTATTACTATATTTTATTTATCGTTGTAGAAATGACACTCATGGCTTTAGCCTTTCATATCGCCTTTTCAAGAGTTATTTTGGCATCATTGCAGATATTCTGGTACAGGCTCACCGTCATGTACATATAGACGGATCCTATTTTCTGCATCTCATTCAATTTACACACCTCGAAATGCAGTCGTCGTATCTTACACTATACTAGAAATTCAGGAAGCATGCGAGAAAACTGTGGTATTGATGCCGAAAACGACGGTTTAGTTTTGCATGAAATCTCCTAAATTTTAACTAAACGAGTCTACT
The DNA here is from genome assembly GCF_023897955.1 of Schistocerca gregaria. NCBI lineage: Eukaryota > Metazoa > Arthropoda > Insecta > Orthoptera > Acrididae > Schistocerca > Schistocerca gregaria. Next base: position 115,277,123 of record NC_064925.1, read on the forward strand.
ATCAGCGAGTTTCCTGGCCTTTGCAGTGTTCCTGCTAAAATGATGTGCTGAATAATGAGTGCTTGCAAGCAGATTGTGACGTTCACTTCGACGTGTGTGTGTGTGTGTGTGTGTGTGTGTGTGTGTGTTTGTATACTAGTGTCTCTCTCTACATAACACGATACTGGCTTTAAATGTGACACACACATTACCAACACCACACATATGAAAATTGTCGCAGGCCGAAATTGTTCAATAATGAGATTTATATGCATGGTGAAATAAATGCATCTTGCATGACAGAACTGTCTGCCTACGGCGACTGTAAAATGTTCTCATCATTCGGAAACTTCCATAATGGGTAGTAATTAATGGTGCGTTCGAGAAAATAACTGTGAATAACCTATCAAATTGCTTGTTCCCTGAATAGTGGTAAAATTACTTGTTCCTTGAATAGTGGTATCATCTTACGGAAATCGTCGTAACAACACAGTTATCTTCGCTCCACAACCGTTCGAGAGCACATCCAAAACTCTGCTTCCTCTCCGCCCCACCAACCGAGACTCGTTAGCGACACAGTACTTTCAAAGCGTTCTGCTCCAAGTGTAACACGCCACACGCGGTACTTTTTTTCCCTTGTTCTCGGACAGTATAACACAGGAACAAAGGGAGTGATCGTACGGTTCTTTTAAGTTGCTTTTTAATGACCAGCTTTTATTGTTATTACCGAATCGTTTTGCGACTCGAGAGGTGGTCTTTCCCATTTTTTTCGCTTTCTCTGTGCTGGTTTCACTCGTTCCGCGCACATACAACACGTACGGCTCTCTGCAGCCAGTGTAAAGGGTGAGAAGATTTTTTTCCCCTTCCTGCAGCATTTACGGTCTACTCTCCTCGCTACTGCAATTTACTCAGTTCCGTAGAAATCAGTCTCTCTCTCTCCTTACATCCACGATTTGCTCATAGGTTTATTAGAGCAATTTAAGATTGTTATACAACGTTTTTCGTAAGCACTTCTTGGGCTTCAGAAGACTACTGTGCGAAAAGTACAACAGGATCAAGCACCACGTTTTTCACGTTAGAGATGCCTCAGAACGATAATGAGACTGTCCCTGTATGTCATGCTCGAGACCAGTGCCGGAATTAATTGTCATCTCTAGTAAATCTGCCATATTAAATGGTAGTGGAGGCAGGAGTGCAAGATCTTCATATAATCTTATCATAGGGAAAAATCACATAGAATTAAGTCACATGAGCATGGAAAACACCGTATAACAGGAGAGTCACCGCGGGAAGCACGTCTAATCCAACGCTGACGCAGTTCGGCATTGAGATTATCACGAACGTCTAAATTAAAGTGTAGTGGAGTGTAGTCTTAGTGCAACATGAACTCTCAACTGTCCTTCGTTATATTCAGGTACAGGAAACTACTGAAATTTTTCTCCCTACAGGAAAACGATCCACAAACTTTCGAAGGTGAACGGCAAAAGGCATTAACTTTCGGTGAACAATGAAAGTGTTCCACAATGTATGGTGTCCGTTCTTTACTCCAAACATGCCCATTACAACGATTCACGTTTCGAAATAAATGAAATGAGGTTTCATGTCTGAAAATCATGTTATGCGTGTAGTCGTCTCCCTCCAGTAGTCACTGCAAAAGTCATAACCCCGCTCATTGTTCCGAATAGTGAGTGCTTATAACAACTAAAGTCGGTATGTTTTAACACACAGACTTTTGTGCAGAAAGCGCCAGAGAGTTGTCTGGGTTGCTGCAGTTCTATGCTCTCACGAGTTATCTTCTTTTGGCTGCTCACGAATAATTCCCACATACGCATCATCTTTACTGATGACGGTCCAACTAGCTTAACAGCTTTGCGCCATCTAAGCAGCCGGTCAACGGAATGTGTTGTAACACCAGCGGATTGTTTTGTTTGGAACTCTTAACAGATATTTGGTACAATATCGTAGTTCAAGTGTCACAACGGATAATGCATTTATCGAATTGAAGGACAATGAAAGGAAGCAAGAGCACTGCTGCATTATTCGCTAAGGTCTGATATGCCTGCCGTGCAGTTGTGCGCTCTGGAAATACGTCACGGTGCGTATTATCAACTGAAGGTTGTAGGATGCTCTACCCAATGCTATGTGTCATTATTCCGTATGAATTGTAGTTGCCAGTTCTTCTGAAATGCCGAAGGTACTTATAAATAACCCAGTGGAGTAATTCCAAACATGACAGGAACCTAAGTCAGCACGTGCTCTTCCATCGCTTTTTGGCCGCTAATAACACCATTTCACCTGTTAAAGTTCCGTTTTTAAGGCATTATCAGTAGCATTTCAGATAAATCATCTTAGTACTCGGTATTGTATCAAATGATTTCAATCCTAACGCTAAGTTCTTATATTGTATTTGATTAACCGCATTTCTTGTTCAGCAATCTTCATGTTTGCTTCCTTTTACTTTCAGTTTAAATGATAGTTCCCCATTTGAAGATTTTTTGGCAGCAAACAGTATGCTCTCACAGATCGTATTAAGGATACTGAAGGTGAAGGTATTCCGACTAACTATGTCCCTTTTTAGGAAACAGTGATACTTAAGGTGCTTTGAGAACCTTCTACTGTGTACCGGTATCCACTTGCTGTTGTATGGAAAGTTTCTACTGAGTGGGTATCATTGCAAATATCCCAGCAAAATTCAGTTTACGTGACACGTTGGATATTCATGTAATGGAAACATAAAACGTAAAACGTAAGCCAGGATGATATTTCTTGGGCATTCATTCTGTACAACATAAACGTATTGGAATAATTAAAGACAATTCATTTAATACGAAGGTTTGGCACTAATTTATGAATATTCAGGTGACACACCTGCTTATTTTAACTGATGTTATTTTTGTTCATCTAGAAACCTATTCGCAGTTAGTATAATTCTAGGTAACAAATGTGGTTAGAACGTCCTCTTAGTAATTGCTTTAGCCAACTACCATGGTGTACAAAGAAAAAGAAGGTAATAAAAGCTGATGATCTTCCTAAAATAACTAACTTACAAGCAGGTAATACGTACTGACTTTCTCTGAAAAATTGTGGCGTAAACAAGCGTTCAGATACTCTAATCCAAAACTAAAACCATAACTGCATATATTCCAAAAGTTGGGGTACACAGCTGTAGTCGCAACATTTGTCACCAAATGTAAAAGCAAAATCAAATGTAGCGGGAAGAGGTAGAAGGCACCATATTAAGACTCATCCGAGCTTTCCACGTGATTTATTGTTTCCAGTTACAGTTCCCCGTTGTGCAAACAGTTCATGCATAAAAATATTGACCAACAAGTAAGGAGCGGTTAGAAAGTGGATTTTTTTAATATCAATAAAGGCACTAAAAGAATGAGAAGAGGGAGAGAGAAAACTGTAAGTAATTAGGAGCGACAATCGAATATTACGTTGTGTTAGCTGCTAATTCGATTTTACTAGCGAGTTCAGAGACCACTCTACAGATATATGCTTGTTCCATTATCTGCCTAGTGCTAACCATCAACTCCTTCACAGGAGAGGTAATATTTTTCTCACGGCTACTTCCTGCACATATAGCAACCTATCAGACAATCAGGGCCATCTTGATAATAATAAATACTGAATTTTAAGATTTTACTTCAAACTTAATGGCATAGAATTTACTTAAGAAAAATAACAAGAGACACTTCCATCTCTCTCTGTGTCTCTCACGCTCTACTCTGTAAACTTCGTTACCAAAATAAAATTAATAGGTTGTTCACCATGAGAAAATCACCCTCCATTTTGATCAAGCGAGCCTGTATTATAAACTTATACCACAATCAACACGCTTTGGGTCTCTCCTGCAAAATGCAATGTGGTTATAATAAAAATGTAAGTCATGATACAGGTCCAAAGTGCGCAGTTTATCTTATGGCAGCAAAATTTGATAGATATGGTAATGCGTCAATGAAAAAAAAAACATTCATTCCAAAAAAAAACCAACAAAAAAACACAAGTTTTACCACCAGGTACTAACATGGCGCTGTACAGTTTTTGCGTGATGTTATGGTATCCACGCTATGGACGCTTTGCGTCGTAATTCTGATTAACACAGGCATAAGAATTTCGTATTTATCTGCCAACACTAGGCAAGCGACTTTCAAATAAAAATGTCTCACAGTACAGGAATATACATAATGGATGTAAGGGTAATTGTTGCCCACACATGGTTGACGCCATGTGAAAGCTTGGGTCTGGCCGTGAGTCGTCCGTGCATAGCCAAATGGTATGGTGACAGCTCGTGAGAAGCGGGATATCCGGGTTCGAGTCTCGGTCAGGCATTAATGTTCATTTTCGTCATTCCACTCTACAGCTGATGGTTGTCCATCAACACGTCCGCCTGGTAGTGATGCTGTTCATACAGTGTCACACAAATTGTGCATCCCGTGATCAACAGTATGGTAAGTTCTGCGGTCTGTTTAACACCGATACCAGTACAAGATCCAAACAGTGCAGCAACTGAAACTCGTCATCCATTGCAACGTTCTGAATTTGAACTTCGTTTTCCGGCATCGGTCGAAATCCATGACGTATACCCGTGCAATATCTTATACTACGGGATGCAATGAAAAGAAAGAGCTGCCGAATTTGTGGCATTGTCAAATCGTGTGCTATGTTTGACGAGCCATTCCACTCCCCATATGACAGTGTTGTATGGATTAACAAGCATCTTTATTTTCGGACCGTTCTTCTTTGACGAGAATACACCTGGAGGTCCTGAAAGGTGTACCGCGACGTCTGCTCGTATTGAGACCTCCTTGTACAGCATGTTATTCCGGTTTCGGAGGAGTACAATTGGGTGGAAAGCACTGTTTTCAAGCAACATGGGGCGATGCCTAATATCTCTCGCCCAGTGAAAGATCTACTTAATGCAATTTACAACGGACGTGTTATTTACAGGTGATTTCCAGATCGATGGCCTGCAACACCACCTGATCTTAATCCATGTTACTTTTGTCTCTGGAGATACCTACAAGAAAGTCTTTTACCAAGGACCTGGTCTAAAGCCTAGTATAAAGTAACACGTTCTCAGATTCCACCAGAACTGATCCTAGCAACAGTCGATCACGACTTTTTACGGATGTAGCATGTCGTCGACTTCTCCGGTGCTCACATTCGAGAAACTGCGTAGGTGGTGGTTAGTAAAAAATAAATATAATGTTATGCCTTTTTCACTTGGTTCACCTTCTCTGTCAGCGTACCTTTACTAATCAATCACATAATGAAATATTTCTATACTTCTTTCTTGCGTTCGCAGGACCATATTTGCACTTGGTGGCCAAAAGCGAAAGTAATTTTTTTCCAACTTAGGTTGGCGTCGCATTAACGTGTTCGAATGTCCTTGTTGATCCATTATGGACCGTGGGACAACTGCTGGCATGAATTTCTTGATGCCATAATTTACCAACAGCCGTATGTACGTGTCGCCTGGCCACCAACAGCTGTAGCACAACGATTTGATTCACGAATCCAGTTATATAGCTCCTTCTCTGTATAGTGATTTTACGACTATGATGAGTGGAGCTTGAAGATGGAATCAACGTAATACCTAAACTGATAGCACATAGAAGTTCATAAAATAAAATAAATTTGTACGCCTGTTGGTAAATTATTGCATCAAGATGTTCGAATGGTTGTCACGTTTCGCTGCCATATATACTTACAGCCCTCACTGGACCTCTGTGAAAAACTGCACTTTTTATTATAACCACCAGGTACTAAAAGTGACGGGTTAGATATAGTAGGTAGCACACAAATTACGTACGCCTTGGGAAAAATTGTGTCTCTATCTATAGAACCGAACTTGAAGTTCACTGAAGAAACGAACTGGTACACCTAAATAATATCGTGTAGGGTCCCCACGAGCTCTCAGAAGTGACGCAACACGACGTTTCATGGACTCGACTAATGTCTGAAGTAGTACTGGAGGCAACTGGGCTGTCCACAAATTCGTAAGAGAACGAGGGGGTGGAGATCTCTTCTGAACAGCACTTTGCAAGGCATCCCACATATGCTCAATTATGTTCGTCTGATCAAAAATTGTAGCAAAATATGACCAATTACAGAGAGCTTGTTAACCAGCTCCAAAGCGCTGTCATGGTGATACAGACGTTAGAAGTCTCAGTTGCTCGACAATGTGTATATATTGTAGCCGAATTGTTTCTGTAGACCATTTCCTGATGCGTTGCAAGCGCAAGAAATTTTGCAATGTATATGAAAGAAACCAGTTCATGTAACACGAACAGATTCATAAAATACACATACAATTTGTTAGTGTACAACATTTTGTGTCACAATATGAAGAACCATTTCTAAATTGTCTTATAACGAGGCACCACGTTCTTAGGGAAGGAAACTAAACCAGTCATAGAGGCTATTGCTGTCTCGTTGATGCGGGAAACTTGCAAGTACTTCAAGACAAATCCTCGACTGTTGTCACAGATAGCGTTTGCATAATAATGTTTTAGAATTTAATATGTAGATGAGACACAATTATGACTTCTGTTGAGAATATTTATTGATAAAGAAAATGTCAAGTACGGATAATGTTAGCTTTAGGATTTTGTTGTTGTGGTGGTCTTCAGTCCTGAGACTGGTTTGATGCAGCTCTCCATGCTACTCTATCCTGTGCAAGTTTCTTCATCTGCAACCTACATTCTTCTGAATGTGCTTAGTGAATCCATCTCTTGGTCTCCCTCTACGATTTTTACCCTCCACGCTGGCCTCCAATGCTAAATTTGTGATCCCTTGATGCCTCAGAACATGTCCTACTAACCAGTCCCTTCTCGTAAAATTGTGCCACAAACTCCACTTCTCCGCAATTCTGTTCAGTACCTCCTCATTAGTTATGTGATCTACCCATCTAATATTCCACATTCTTCTGTAGCACTACATTTCAAAAGCTTCTATTCTCTTCTTGTCCAAACTATTTAACATCCATGTTTCAATTCCATACATGGCTACACTCCATACAAATGCTTTCAGAAACGACTTCCTCACACTTAAATCTATACTCGATGTTAACAAATTTCTCTTCTTCAGAAACGTTTTCCTGCCATTACCAGTCTACATTTTATATCTTCTCTTCTTCGACAATCATCAGATATTTTGCTCCCCAAATAGCAAAACTCCTTCACTACTTTACGTGTCTCATTTCCTAATCTATTTCCCTCAGCATCACCCGACTTAATTCGACTACATTCCATTATCCACGTTTTGCTTTTGTTGGTGTTCATCTTATATACTCCTTTAAAGACAACGTCCATTCCGTTCAACTGCTCTTCCAAGTCCTTTGCTGTCTCTGACAGAAGTACAATGACATCGGCGAACCTCAAAGTTGTTATTTCTTCCCCATTGATTTAATACCTACTTCGAATTCTTCTTTTGTTTCCTTTACTGCTTGCTCAATATACAGATTGAATAACATTGGGGAGAGGCTACAACCATGTCTCACTCCCTTCCCAACCACTGCTTCCCTTTCATGTCCATCGACTCTTATAACTGCCATCTGGTTTCTGTACAAATTGCAAATAGCCTTTCGCTCCCTGTATTTTACCCCTGCCACATTTAGAATTTGGAAGAGAGTATTCCAGTCAACATTGTCAAAAGCTTTCTCTAAGTCTACAAATGCTAGAAACGTATGTTTACATTTCCTTAATCTTTCTTCTAAGATAAGTTGTAAGGTCGGTATTGCCTCACGTGTTCCAATATTTCTACGGAATCCAAACTGATATTCCCCAAGGTGGGCTTCTACTAGTTTTTCCATTCGTCTGTAAAGAATCCACATTAGTATTATGCAGCCGTGACTTATTAAACTGATAGTTCGGTAATTTCCACATCTGTCAACACCTGCTTTCTTTTGGATTGGAATTATTATATTCTTCTTGAAGTCTGAGGGTACTTCGCCTGTCTCATATATCTTGCTCACCAGATGGTAGAGTTTTGTCAGGACTAGCTCTCCCAAGGCCGTCAGTAGTTCTAATGGTATGTTGTCTACTCCCGGGGTCTTGTTTCGACTCAGGTCTTTCAGTGCACTGTCAAACTCTTCACGCAGTATCGTACAGGGTGTTTCAAAAATGACCGGTATATTTGAAACGGCAATACAAACTAAACGAGCAGCGATAGAAATACACCGTTTGTTGCAATATGCTCGGGACAACAGTACATTTTCAGGCAGACAAACTTTCGAAATTACAGTAGTTACAATTTTCAACAACAGGTGGCGTTGCGGTCTGGGAAACTCTATAGTACGATATTTTCCACATATCCACCATGCGTAGCAATAATATGGCGTAGTCTCTGAATGAAATTACCCCAAACCTTTGACAACGTGTGTGGCGGAATGGCTTCACATGCAGATGAGATGTACTGCTTCAGCTGTTCAATTGTTTCTGGATTCTGGCGGTACACCTGGTCTTTCTAGTGTCCCCACAAATAGAAGTCACAGCGGTTCATGTGTCGCAAATAGGGAGGCCAATTCACGCCACCTCCTGTATGTTTCGGATAGCCCAAAGCAATCACACGATCATCGAAATATTCATTCAGGAAATTAAAGACGTCGGCCGTGCGATGTGGCCAGGCACCATCTTGCATAAACCACGAGGTGTTCGCAGTGTCGTCTAAGGCAGTTTGTACCGCCACAAATTCACGAAGAATGTCCGGATAGCGTGATGCAGTAATCGTTTCGGATCTGAAAAATGGGCCAATGATTCCTTTGGAAGAAATGGCGGCCCAGACCAGTACTTTTTGAGGATGCAGGGACGATGGGACACCAACATGGGGCTTTTCGGTTCCCCATATGTGCCAGTTCTGTTTATTGACGAAGCCGTCCAGGAAAAATAAGCTTCGTCAGTAAACCAAATGCTGCCCACATTCATATCGCCGTCATCAATCCTGTGCACTATATCGTTAGCGAATGTCTCTCGTGCAGCAATGGTAGCGGCGCCGAGGGGTTGCCGCGTTTGAATTTTGTATGGATAGAGGTGTAAACTCTGGCGCATGAGACGATACGTGGACGTTGGCGTCATTTGGACCGCTGCTGCAATATGGCGAAAGGAAACCCGAGGCCGCTGTTGGATCACCTGCTGCACTAGCTGCGCGTTGCCCTCTGTGGTTGCCGTACGTGGTCGCCCTACCTTTCCAGCACGTACATCCGTCACGTTCCCAGTCCGCTGAAATTTTTCAAACAGATCCTTTATTGTATCGCTTTTCGGTCCTTTGGTTACATTAAACCTCCGTTGAAAACTGCGTCTTGTTGCAACAACACTATGTTCTAGGCGGTGGAATTCCAACACCAGAAAAATCCTCTGTTCTAAGGAAAAAACCATGTTGTCCACAGCACACTTGCACGTTGTGAACAGCACACGCTTGCAGTAGAAAGACGACGTACAGAATGGCGCACCCACAGACTGCGTTGTCTTCTGTATCTTTCACATTACTTGCAGCGCCATCTGTTTTGAAAATTGTAACTACTGTAATTTCGAAAGTTTTTTCGCCTGAAGATGTACTGTTATGCCAAGCATATTGCAACAAAAGGTGTATTTCTATCGCTGCTCGTTTAGTTTTTATTGCCGTTTCAAATATACCGGTCATTTTTGAAACACTCAGTATCTCCCATTTCATCTTCATCTACAACCTCTTCCATTTCCATAATATTGTCATCAAGTACATCGCTCTTGTATAGACCCTCTATATACTCCTTCTACCTTTCTGCTTTCCCCTCTTTTCTTAGAACTGGGTTTCCATCTGAGCTCTTGATATTCATACAAGTGGCTCTCTTTTCTCCAAAGGTCTTTTTAATTTTTCTGTAGGCAGTATCTATCTTACCCCTGGTGGGATAAGCCTCTACGCCCTTACATTTGTCCTCTTGCCATCCCTGCTTAGCCATTTTGCAGTTCCTGTCGATCTCATTTTTGAGAAGTTTGTATTCCTTTTTGCCTGCTTCATTTACTGCATTTTTATATTTTCTCCTTTCGTCAATTAAATTCAATATTTCTTCTGTTACCCAAGGATTTCTAGCAGCCCTCGTCTTTTTACCTACTTCATCCTCTGCTGCCTTCAGTACTTCATCCCTCAGAGCTACCCATTCTTCTTCTACTGTACTTCTTTCCCCCACTGCTGCCAATTGTTCACTTATGCTGTCCATGAAACTCTGTAGAACCTATGGTTCTTTCAGTTTATCCAGGTCCCATCACCTTAAATTCTCACCTTTATGCAGTTTCTTCAATTTTAATCTGCAGTTTATAACCAATAGATTGTGGTCAGAGGCCACATCTGCCCTTGGAAATTTCTTACAATTTAAAACCTGGTTCCTATATATCTGTCTTACCATTATATAATCTATCTGATACCTTTTAGTATCACCGGGATTCTTCCATTTATACAACACTCTATTATGATTCTTGAACCAAGTGTTAGCTATGATTAAGTTATACTCTGTGCAAAATTCTACCAGGCGGCTTCCTCTTTTATTTCTTAGCGCCAATCCATATTTAACTACTATGTTTCCTTCTCTCCCTTTTCCTACACTCGAATTCCAATCACCCATGACTTAAATTTTCGTCTCCCTTTACTATCTGAATAATTTCTTTTATCTCATCATACATTTCAACAATTTCTTCATCATTTGCAGAGCTAGTTGCATATAAACTTGTACTACTGTAGTAGGCGTGGGCTTCGTGTCTATCTTGGCCACAATAATGCGTTCACTATGCTGTTTGTAGTAGCTTACCCGCACGCCTATTTTTTATTCATTATTAAACCTACTCCTGCATTACCTCTATTTGAATTTGTATTTATAACCCTGTATTTACCTGACCAAAAGTCTTGTTCCTCCTGCCACCGGACGTCACTAATTTCAATGATATCTAACTTTAACCTATCCATTTCTCTTTTTAAATTTTCTAATCTACCTGCTTGCTTAACGGATCTGACATTCCACGCCCCGATCCGTAGAATGCCAGTGTTCTTTCTCCTGATAACAACGTCCTCTTCAGTAGTCCCCGCCCGGAGATCCGAATGGGGGACTATTTTACCTCCGGAATATTTTACTCAAGAGGACGCAATCATCATTTAACCATACAGTAAAGCTGCATGCCCTCGGAAAAAATTACGGCCGTAGTTTGCCCTTGCTTTCAGCCGTTCGCAGTACCAGCACAGCAAGGCCGTTTTGGTTATTGTTACAAGGCCAGACCAGTCAATCATCCAGACTGTTGCCCCTGCAACTGCTGAACAGGCTGCTGCCCCTCTTCAGGAACCACACGTTTGTCTGGCCTCTCAACAGATACCCCTCCGTTGTTGTTGCACCTACGGTACGGCCATCTGTATCGCTGAGGCCCGCAAGCCTCCCCACCAACGGCAGGGTCCATAGCTCATTGGGGGGAGCTTTAGGTGATTAATTTTAAATTGGTCTTTCTAATGAGATTAAATATGTGAGAGGAGAAGAAGGAACACTTTCTATTTACCGTATGTAAGCAAGAAGAAAGCAATAATCTGTCGTTTGAAGTAGTAAATTTTTCTTGGTCTCTCTAGTGACGAAAGGAAACTATGCCTCTGAAGGCCTATCATTTTTAACAAGAAGGGGTGTACATTCGTTTCTTCTTTCTCGTCCGTTTTTAGTACTGCCGTTATGAACTGATGTTTTATGGAGAAGGTGCCAGGTAAGAGTCCTACGCTTGAACTGAATGAAGGAATTTACATCTCAATTCTTAACTCCAATGATGTAGGGTGGCTTCGATATTGTGTTCGTTTCCGCAATTTAACTAAAATCACGTACTGCAACAGGCAAAAGAATAAAGAAAGAGGAGAAGCCAATAGGAGGGAAGTCTGGAAAGCAAGGCTGAAACAGTTGTATCAGAATTCTTGTGCATGTCCTGCACAGGGTTGTATAATGTCGCGAAGTCGAACAAGCAAATTATTTTTATTACCTCTATTTTAGTCGTGTAAATTTCAGTTCCTCTGAAAATGTCATTTAGTATTTGCTATAAATAATGTTAGGCAAGTTAGTGCTGGAATTGTTAGACTTCTGACCCTCTTCAAGTTTTCCTCTTAAGCCTTAGAGAACACGTAGACTTTTACATTGCAGTGGTGTCACGTGAATTTTGAAGGGGATCATATCCATCCGTTGCGTAATGTAACTTCGGATGTTTAACAGCTGTCTGTCATGAACGATGTTGACTTTAACTGAAGTTCTCTTTCTGGATCAAACACGTATTAAACAAGGGGAACTATGGCTAGAAACACATGTACATAGACTTCGGTTCCTGATAACTTTTCGCCCTTAAACTGTTGAAACTTATTTGAAACTAAAGAACAACAAAGTGCTGGTGTTGGCAGGAGCAATACCGCTTGTACTTACCTGCATGCTGGTACCCTGAAACGAGAAACAATGGAGTTAGTTCCTGTACTTTTCATTAGATGAAGCAGTTGTTGTCAATTAAGGAACTTTTACTGTGAAAAGTAGAAGTTGGCATAGTGATTAGATAAACACGCTAAGCACAACACACACACACACACACACACACACACACACACACACACACACACACACACACACACACACACACAGACAGAGAGAGAGAGAGAGAGAGAGAGAGAGAGAGAGAGAGAGAGAGACGCTACGTTTTCATCTCACCTCAAGTAAAGTTGCTGATATTACAGTTATATAGCCTTTGTCAATGCGACAGTGTACAAAGCGGAGAAGCGAGTTAGTCGGGCGTGAGAACAGGATGAGAATTTTGGGGTAATAAGAATGGATACATAACAAGCTAGTGGTTTATTCAAAGATGGGAGCATTGGCTCTATTTAGTCGGCTGCATATAGGAGAAATTCAGTCTTTTGGATGTAACGTTTATGTCTAAAGTGAGGTGAGATGTTTACGTCTAACAGAGAATAGTTACATCAAGTGCTGCGTAGACTGCGTATCTGATTACGTGTATCTGTATATCTACCTGACGCTGTTTTGCACGATAATGACAAATTAGAGGTAAGTACATGCAGATCTACTCGAGATTCTTATAGCCCTGTAAATCTGAAGAAGTACAAACGCGGTCCCTGTGCGAAAAACCATAAACTGTTTGAAATGAATTTCTTACCTCGTATTTTTGTTGCCTTGGATAATACGGTGTTCTGCTCGCAGCACTTCTAAACCAACTACAGTTGCCTAAGCCAAAATGCAAGATATTTGACTGAGACACATTTAGAATATGTTTGGATAATTATGACTTGGAATTCGGAGGGGGAAGATGACTGTGGAGAATGGCTGTAGTATGTTACTTGAAAATCTTACTATATTGTAACTTGACTAGCAATTGTTAAGCCATATCACAAAAATTACATTTACGCAAACAAATGATCTTTACAAAAAATACCATTAATACTTGGGCCTACATACAAAGCTGGTCTCATTCAAATTCGTTCTTGAACAAAAGCACATGAATACTGATTACCTTATTGTAGATCGATGTAACAATATATAGAAAGATTCCTCATCAAAATTTCATAATAATATTTGTAGCATTTTCTTAATTTTACTTCAAATCTTATTTCTTCCACAAGTTTTTAACACACAACACTGAAATTATTACACTGAATATTTACTACTAAGCGATTGCCCATTCCGAAACATCGCAATAAACACTGGTAGCCTCTGACGAGCCGCACCTATTCCTCCTTAGCGACAGCTGCCTACCACCGCGCGACCTAACATACGCTGAATGAGAGCTACGAGAGAGGTTCTACGAAGTTCGGAAGGCAGGAGAGGAGGTACTGGCGGAATTAAAGCTGAGACGACGGGTCGTGAGTCGTGCTTGGGTAGCACAGATTGTAGAGTACTTGCCCGCGAAAGGCAAAGGTCCCGAGCTCGAGCTACGGTCCGGCACACAGTTCTAATCTGCCAAGAAGTTTCATAACATACGCTGTTAATTACACATACTCTGCCCCAGCGATAGCTGCCTCGCAGCGTTCGTTCAAACGCACATCTTTGTAAGCGATATATCGGTTATGCTCTTGCATAATACGTTCAAACTGACAATTTTCATCACTTGTACCTATTTCAACGATCAGTGCCTCATTGGTGAATAGGGTGGGGATTGGGAGCTGATTGATCGATCCAAACCACCACCACTACACCTGTAGCGTTAGGACTGGCGGTACAGAAGGTGGACACCCATTTAACCTGCTCTGGCCAGCGTGAAAGGATACAAAGATAACGTGACTGTTGAAACTTAGCTATTAAAAGTTCTAGCTTGTACAACAGTTTACGCGGCGTCTATCTAAGGTGAAGAGTTTCTGGCTAGTTGTAAATGCATGTGAGACAGTAAATCGCTTTCCACTTGTACTAAAGCTTGCCTGGTTGTAAACTGGAAGCCATGTACAATTAGACGCTAGGAACTTTTACCATCGTCATTTGAGGTGCGATGACCCGTTCGTAAATATGGTAAACGGCAGATGGAATGACTAGTTGCGTAAACTGAAGTAATATTCTTGAAAATATCATCAATCGGAAATTAACCGTTAGTGGAAGTAATGTAAGATTTTTCTCTCTTTTAGACCATGAAGAGCCCCAGCAGATTTAACATGTATTCTGTGATAAAATTAAGCTAATTACTCCTTACACTGTATTGTTGCGCAACATAGATTTTGAAAACTTCATCTTCGAACCTATTTCACCTCTGAATTCATCCAATAAATCTGAATATCACGTCTAAATTTCTGTGGTCGCACCAACTTAAATCGCTCTCCTCAGACCCTACTTCATATTGATAGAATGTGAATCATGCAGCCAACCAGTTTTGCGTCAAAAGTTTTTCAGACTTCTAACTGAGTTTGCCAGATATAAACCTGTCTTCCTCAGAATCAATAATAACACGTGTGACATAGGACTGCATGAAATGAGAATCGAAGTCATAGGGCGTTTTCAACAATTATATGATTCACAAGACACTATGGCACGTGGGTCTTTTTATTGTTCACTAAGGCCGATGATCTCCATCATCTTTTCATGCAATCTGTGAAACGTGTTATTACTTCTTCTTAGGAAGACAGGTTTATTTCTGGTGAAACCTAGGTAAAATTTTCACTAAACTTTTGACCTGCAATTGGTTGGCGGTATGGTTCCCATTGCATCCTTAATTCTACAGTTGCTGACTGCTGCCATGTTAAAGTCTTGAAACTCTTTTATACGTTATGGTTCTGGATCACAAGTGATTTATCGTTGATTGCATGGTGAAACAATGTCGACTCATCTCATCTAAGAACTGTTTTGCAATATTTATTAGGGGTTGCAGAGGAGATTTCGCAGATGCTCTACAGGAACCATGACGTTAGAGATATTTCGCCCTTTGCAACTCAGTTCATCATATTTTGTCTGTTCACCCTACATATCTTCAGTAGTCCATAACATATAGAAAATTATTTAGTTAATGTTTTGATATGAAATCTGTAGGTCTAGTGATTCCTGGAAGCTCATTTTAATCTGTTACTGTTCACCAACATATAATCTTTCTTTCTCTTACAATTTTCCATTGTATGTCTCATTTATGCATCCCATTTTTGTACTGTATCCACTTCTAATAGATGTGTCACATGTAAACATTTCCCTACACACCAGTTATATTGTAAGACACTGCACATGTTCTTGGTCACATGCTTTATGCTTCTTCAGGGCTGAATGAGGGATCATAAGAGCTGTAGAGCAGTAGAGGGGAAATAGGTGATAGGGTGGGGATGAAGGAAAGATAGGTGGGGAAGCATTCTTTGTGTGCGTGCGTGTGTGTGTGTGTGTGTGTGTGTGTGTGTGTGTGTGTGTGTGTGTGTGTGTGTGTGTGTCATCGTTCTTATGGTGAACTGTACATAAATATGAACCACAAGAACACATTGACTTTTGTACTTTATACAGGTAGGTACATAACATAGACCACAACATTCAGTTCACTGTGGAAACAGAAACGGAACAAGCAGTATACTATCTAGACTTCAAAATCAGAAAATCTAACAGCAGAAAGAGCTAATGGCAAGATAATACACAGGAAAACAAACCAGCCACAAAAAACGACAGCCAGGAGACATGTGATCTACATACTGTGCAGAATACCTCTAAGCAAAAATAACTATAAAGAAGAACTAAACGTAATCATCTGCATGGCCGACATTAACGTGTAGGCATCCTGCTAGACAAATAGCAACACAACAGTTCACGAATGAATGAAATAACATGCTGTTGTTGTTGTGGACTTCAGTCCTGAGACTGGTTTGATGCAGCTCTCCATGCTGCTCTATCCTGTGCAAGCTTCTTCATCTCCCAGAACCCACTGCAACCTACATCCTTCTGAATCTGCTTAGTGTAGTCATATCTTGGTCTCCCTCTACGATTTTTACCCTCTATGCTGCCCTCCAATACCAAATTGGTGATCCCTTGATGCCTCAGAACATGCCCTACCAACCGATCCCTTCTTCTGGTCAAGTTGTGCCATTAACTTCTCTTCTCCCCAATTCTATTCAATCCCTCCTCATTAGTTATGTGATCTACCCATCTAATCTTCAGCATTCTTCTGTAGCACAACATTTCGAAAGCTTCAATTCTCTTCTTGTCCAAACTATTTATCGTCCATGTTTCACTTCCATACATGGCTACACTCCATACAAATACTTTCAGAAATGACTTCCTGACAAATCTATGCTCGATGTTAAAAAATTTCTCTTCTTCAGAAACGCTTTCCTTGCCATTGCCATTCTACATTTTATATCCTCTCTACTTCGACCATCATCACTTATTTTGCTCCCCAAATAGCAAAACTCCTTTACTACTTTAAGTGTCTCAATTCCTAATCTAATTCCCTCGGCATCACCCGATTTAATTTGACTACATTCCATTACCCTCGTTTTGGTTTTGTTGATGTTCATGTTATATCGTCCTTTCAAGACACTGTCCATTCCTTTCAGCTGCTCTTCCAAGTCCTTTGCTGTCCCTGACAGAATTACAATGTCATCGGCGAACCTCAAAGTTTTTATTTCTTCTCCATGGATTTTAATACCTACTCCGAATTTTTCTTTTGTTTCCTTTACTGCTTGATCAATATACAGATTTAATAACATCGGGGAGAGACTACAACCATGTCTCACTCCCTTCCCAACCACTGCTTCCCTTTCGCTCCCTATATTTCACCCCTGCCACCTTCAGAATTTGAAAGAGTATTCCCGTCAACATTGTCAAAAGCTTTCTCTAAGTCTACAAATGCTAGAAACGTAGGTTTGCCTTCCTTAATCTGGCTTCTACGGTAAGTCGTAGGGACAGTATTGCCTCACGTGTTCCAACATTTCTACGGAATCCAAACTGATCTTGCCCGAGGTCGGCTTCTACTAGTTTTTCCATTCGCCTGTAAAGAATTCGTGTTAGTATTTTGCAGCCGTGACTTATTAAAGTGATAGTTCGGTAATTTTCACATCTGTAAACACCTGCTTTCTTTGGGATTGGAATTATTATATTCAGGACTGGCTCTCCCAAGGCTTTCAGTGGTTCCAATGGAATGTTGTCTACTCTGGGGCCCTTGTTTCGACTCAGGTCTTTCAGTGCTCTGTCAAACTCTACACGCAGTATCGTATCTCCCATTTCTTCTTCATCTACATCCCCTTCCATTTCCATAATACTGTCCTTAATTACATGGCGCTTGTATGTACCCTCTATATACTCCTTCCACCTTTCTGCTTTCCCTTCTTTGCTTTGAACTGTGTTTCCATCTGAGCTCTTGATGTTCATACAAGTGGCTCTCTTAACTCCAAAGGTCTCTCTAGTTTTCCTGTAGGCAGTATCTACCTTACCCCTAGTGAGATAAGAATCTACATCCCTACATTTGTGGTCTAGCCATCCCTGCTTAGCCATTTTGTACTTCCTGTCGATCTCATTTTTCAGACGTCTGTATACCTTTTTGCCTGCTTCATCTACTGCATTTTTATATTTTCTCCTTTCATCAATTAAATTCAATATTTCTTCTGTTACTCAAGGATTTCTACTAGCCCTCGTCTTTTTACCTACTTGATCTTCTGCTGCCTTCACCACCTCATCCCTCAAAGCTACACATTCTTCTTCTACTGTATTTCTTTCCCCCATTCCTGCCAATTGCTCCCAATTGACATGCAATAGCTGCAGATTTCAATATATGGGGATAACTATAGGAAATCTTAACTTCAGGCACAAAAGAACAAATAAGGGCATTAAAAATGAATTTACTCTCTTCACAGATGAAGAAAATCTAATAGAAGAAAGAAGCCATGACACTGGGATAAAATTAGTCATGGCAGTCGTACGCCATAACGAGAAATGTCAAGGAATGCCCACTTTGCAGGAAGAGTATGTTATACAGAATGTCATAAACAAAAATGAAAGAAGCTCACTAACCTAAAAAGCAATAGTAGCACGCACGCACGCACGCACGCACGCACGCACCAATTACCCTCCAGCAATTTCTATCTCCCCATTGCACCCTCATCTTCTACAGCTTCCAGCTACAGATCCCTCCGTCAGCCACGAAACATTTTAGCAACAACATGTGCAGTGAACTACAGTATAGGTTACGTCCGTGTAAATGTTTAGGCATGACATATCCATTGGAAAAAAACTTCTATGTGCATTTAGTACAAAAAGAGCGACAAATACATGTATAGGACATAAAATGGTGTGTGTAAAAAACGCACTACCATATACGAACGTTGCCCAGAAAGTACAGCACCGTTTTCTTTTCTCAGCCGAAAACAATGTTGCGAATGCAAAATGTTACGTATGGATAGGTTGAAGCCTCCTGAGTGAGCGTGCAAAGTTCCCGTCACTTCCGACCAATAGCGTAGCTGCAGGACAGTTTCAAAATGGCATCTGTAGGTGAAATACGTTACAAGCAACGTGCCGTCATTGAAGTTCTCGCAGCAGAGAAAGAAACTGTGGGGAATATTCACAAACGCTTGTGCAGAGTACATGGAGCATCTGTGATTGACAGAAGTACAGTTAGTCTCTGCGCACTGTGGGTGAGGCCATCACTTGGCCGTTTGGCGGAGCTCCACGATTCGCAGCTGTCGGGGGAGCATCCACGGCTGCTACACCCGACATGCTGCAGCGAGCTGATGTTGCCATTTGCTCTGACAGACGCATTACGACTCGGCAGTTGGCACTTCAGCTGTCAATCAGCAAAGGAAGTGTCGATGCAATTATCCGCACTCTTGGATATTCGAAAGTGTGTGCAAGATGGGTCCCGCGGTCTCGATCAGAAATCGAACAGAAAAAAAAATTGTCTTGATATGTTGCAGCATTTTGAAGGTGAGAGGGAAGTCTTGCTGTCCCGGACTATGACAGGTGGAGTAACTTGGGTTCACCATTTCGAGCCCGAAACAAAACGACAGTCGGTGGAATGCCGCCATTCCCGTCGGCACCAGAGCAACCCAGGAAACGCTTTTCTCTAATAAGGTGGCGCTCTGCCCCGCAGAAGACTGAGGACTGCTGAAAACATCTCAAAACAGGGTTGGACAGTGTTACCCCATCCACCTTGTAGTCCTGACCTGACCCCCTCGAACCTCCACTTGTCTGGGCCATTAAAGGATGCCAGTCGTGGAATACATTTTGAGGACGCTGAGGTGCACACAGTTAAGCACTTGTTTCGCACTGGAGGAAGACCATAGAACGGGATGGAGATTACGTAAAGAAATAAGCTGTGTAGATAAAACACCATTCTCTAGTGTTTGTGATTCCCAATACGTTCAATAATGAACTGTTTAAGAAAAAAAAAATGGACTGCATTACTTTCTATGCACCCCTCGCAGGTGTAAACAAGAATAGATTTAAATGAGCCGCCAAGAAGTACTACACCTCTCTTATCAAAATACACTCCTGGAAATGGAAACAAGAACACATTGACACCGGTGTGTCAGACCCACCATACTTGCTCCGGACACTGCGAGAGGGCTGTACAAGCAATGATCACACGCACGGCACAGCGGACACACCAGGAGCCGCGGTGTTGGCCGTCGAATGCGGCTAGCTGCGCAGCATTTGTGCACCGCCGCCGTCAGTGTCAGCCAGTTTGCCGTGGCATACGGAGCTCCATCGCAGTCTTTAACACTGGTAGCATGCCGCGACAGCGTGGTCGTGAACCGTATGTGCAGTTGACGGACTTTGAGCGAGGGCGTATAGTGGGCATGCGGGAGGCCGGCTGGACGTACCGCCGAATTGCTCAACACGTGGCGCGTCAGGTATCCACAGTACATCGATGTTGTCGCCAGTGGTCGGTGGAAGGTGCACGTGCCCGTCGACCTGGGACCGGACCGCAGCGACGCACGGATGCACGCCAAGACCGTAGGATCCTACGCAGTGCCATAGGAGACTGCACCGCCACTTCCCAGCAAATTAGGGACACTGTTGCTCCTGGGGTATCGGCGAGGACCAATCGCAACCGTCTCCATGAAACTGGGCTACGGTCCCGCACACCGTTAGGCCGTCTTCCGCTCACGCCCCAACATCGTGCAGCCCGCCTCCAGTGGTGTCGCGACAGGCGTGAATGGAGGGACGAATGGAGACGTGTCGTCTTCAGCGATGAGAGTCGCTTCTGCCGTGGTGCCAATGATGGTCGTATGCGTGTTTGGCGTCGTGCAGGTGAGCGCCACAATCAGGACTGCATTCGACCGAGGCACATAGGGCCAACACCCGGCATCATGGTGTGGGGAGCCGTCTTCTACACTGGCCGTACACCTCTGGTGATCGTCGAGGGGACACTGAATAGTGCACGGTACATCCAAACAGTCATCGAACCCATCGTTCTACCATTCCTAGACCGGCAAGGGAACTTGCTGTTCCAACAGGACAATGCACGTTCGCATGTATCCCGTGCCACCCAACGTGCTCTAGAAGGTGTAAGTCAACTACCCTGGCCAGCAAGATCTCCGGATCTGTCCCCCATTGAGCATGTTTGGGACTGGATGAAGTGTCGTCTCACGGGGTCTGCACGTCCAGCACGAACGCTGGTCCAACTGAGGCGTCAGGTGGAAATGGCATGGCAAGCCGTTCCACAGGGCTACATCCAGCATCTCTACGATCGTCTCCATGGGAGAATAGCAGCCTGCATTGCTGCGAAAGGTGGATATACACTGTACCAGTGCCGATATTTTGCATGCTCTGTTGCCTGTGTCTATGTGCCTGTGGTTCTGTCAGTGTGATCATGTGATGTATCTGACCCCAGGAACGTGTCAATAAAGTTTCCCCTTCCTGGGACAATGAATTCACGGTGTTCTTATTTCAATTTCCAGGAGTGTATATATATGTAATTAAATAACTTTCGTAGACCATTGAAGATGCGTAGCGTGATTAGGCGAGACGTGTGTGGTATTCATCAACGGAATCAATAGTAAAAGATGGAATTTTTTATCCTTTTATCTGCACGACAAAGCATAATTTATCTACTAAATGTCCTCTACAATCGCGATAGGCCTGTAATAGGAACTGAAAAACGTCCTGTATATGAGCGCATTACAGTACATTTCTTTGAGTAGAGGAACGATGCAACAGATGCCGATCAACTGTAAGGCTTTCGTCGTTTCGGAACAAATTCCCTTCGGGTGCCACTTGCTTTTACTTAACTGATTCCTCTGTAAACGGCATAAGAGAATGAGCATGTTATGTGCCAGATCATTCATAGGTATGTAACAAGTGGTCATTACTTGTTGCCTTTGGTTCGCCAGACATTTCTTTCCCACCTGCTGATGCTGTCCCATTACGGTCGACGTGCTGAGATCAGATTTGCAACGGAGCCACAAATTCAATAAACAAAACCCGTGTCTATATTCTGCGTACACTCAATTTGTTTATTGAAAAACGGTGAGGATGTGTATCTAAGAGATTCTAGAAGGCGGGACACATAGCACCCACTTGGTTCTCGCTATTAATTGCCTTCTGAATTTCTTGAAATGAATGGAGATACCTGAGTTCCACATAATCGAGGGCTTGGAAACGATATTAACTCCTGGCGTTGTTAGGTGTTATTAAGTGTTAATACAAAAATTGTCTCTAAGCTACACGGATGCGCATATGCTACACGGCACTTCACGTAGAAGGCCCCGCGCAGTTTTCCACACTCACGTCACGTGACACGTCGTTAAAACGGTTGCTGCTTGAGAGGCCGGTCATTGTACATAGTCAACGTAAAATGCTGCCTGCTGATTTAACGACCGACGTGTGTAGCTTTTATTCTCTGAAGCACCAAAGAAACCGGGATAGACATGCGTATTCAAATGCGGAGATATGTAAACACACAGAATACGGCGCTGCCGTCGGCAAAGCTTATATAAGACATAACGTGTGTGGCGCAATTATTAGATCTGTTACTGCTGCTACAATGGCAGGTTATCAATATTTAAGTGAGCTTGAACGTGGTGTTATAGTCGGCGCACAAGGGATGGGACACAGCATCTCTGAAGAAGCGATGAAGTGGGGGTTTCTCGAACGACCATTTCACGTTACTACCGTGAGTATCCGGAATTCGATAAAACATCAAGTCTACGATATCGCTGCGGCCGGAAAAATATCCTGCAAGAACGGGACCAATCAGCCTGAAGAGAATCGTTCAACGGGGCTGAGGTGCAACCTTTCTGCAAATTGCTGCATGCTGCAGGTTTAAAATTTTTTCTAGGGGATCTAACTGCTGAGGTCATTGGTACGTAGGCTTACACACTATTGAATCTAAATTGACTAACTTACGCTAAGGACAACACACACATCTATGCCGAAGGGGGGACTCGAACCTCCGACGGTGGGGGGGGGGGGAGCCGCTCGAACCCTGGCAAGATGCCCAGGACCAAGCGGCTGCAGGTTTCAATGCTGGGCCCCCAACAAGTGTCAGCATGGGAATTGATCAACGAAACGTCGACATGGGCTTTCGGAGCCAAACCCGCGCTCGTGTGAACGTTGATGACTTGACACAAAATTTTACACCTCGTCTGGTCGGACGAGTCTCGTTTCAAACTGAATCGAGCGCATGGACATTTACCAGTACGGAGAAAACCTTATGGATACATGGACCCAGCGTATCAGAAGGATGTTCAAGCTGCTGGAGACTCTGTAATGGTGAGGGGCGTGTGTAGTTGGAGTGATATGGAATCCTTGATACGTCTAGATACGACTGTGACAGGTGACACGTACGTAAGCATCCTATCTGATCACTTGCATCCGTCATGTCTGTTGGGCGTTCCGACGAACTTGGGCAACTCCAACAAAACAACGCGACACCCTACACGTCCAGAACTGCTACAGGCGGCTCCAGGAAAACTCTTCTGAGTTTAAACGCTTCCGCTGGCCCCCAAACTCCCCAGAAATGAACATTATTGAGAATATCTGTGATGCCTTGCAACATGCTAATCAGAAGAGATCTCCAACCCGTTGTACTCTTGCGGATTTATGAACAGCCTGCAGGATTTATGGTGTCATTTCCGTCCAGCACTACTTCAGACGTTAGTCGAGTCCATGGCACATCGTGTTGCGGCACTTCTGCGTACTCGTGGGGGTCCTACACGATATTAGGCAGTTGAACCAGTTTCCTTGGCTCTTCAGTGTATTTACCTCTCACTTATATCTGTTTCAGTCATTTCTGTAACGAATATTAAACAACACATAAGACACAATTTAGTCTATAAACGATTTTATTATCACTAATTTCAGTACTATCATGGTCAGCGAGCATCTCAGCATATTACTTTCTCACTCTAACCAATTTTGCATAGACCGTCAAAGAACACGAACTAGTATCAATGATGGAAATTCGAAGATGCTCGTGCAGACCAGTAATTCAAGTACAATGAGAACAATTACCACTACATAATAAATTACCATTTGAAGTACGAAGGTAAAAAGGGTTCATATTTAGGGAATAATGATCACATAATCGCTCGATACGCAGACATCAAAGGGAGTGGAACGTATAACATGTCAAACATTCCTTTTGTACGCGTAAGGACTGGTACACTTCGGTGTTTCTGTTATAAGAAGCTCTGAACAACTTCAGAGACATTAAAAAACTCCACATTTCCCATTCGTGAATATAATATGCCCACAGTTTTCTAAACTAAAGTAACAAGAGTATTAATTATTTTTTCCTTGTCGTGATATAAAAAATTTAATGCGCCAGCTGCGTCGAGCTGAACATGAAACAAAATTAATTCAGGTTAAAGGACAGAATTACGTATAACGGTGAGGTTACTGAATTCGCTAATTCATTTGGACAAATAGTACCATTTTTCTAATTTTAAAATGCAGTACTCAGTTCTAATGGGCAACCACTTGTTGGAAAAAAAGTACGACAGTGTAGAAAGTTTTTTGGAAGCTAATTAACAGGAAATTCGACATAGCATTTAATTTCCCATGCGCTACTGTTCTGCATGTAGTACGTTTATAAAACAGAGTCGCTGAAATTACGTGCAACATTTTGTCCAATGACACTATTTAAAAGTCACAAAGTTTCGTGTTAGTGTGACAGGAATAATACGGACGAATCTTCGTCTCGTGCAATTACAATAAAATCTTAAGCAAAAACCTGTGCGTCACATAACTGCTTGCACAGCCATTTTTGGTTTGGCATCACTTACCATGTATCTTCATACAACAAATAATTACGTGCTGTACATTTTATGTTCAGTAGCGACCTTAAGGCCTCAGATGCAGAGCAGCCAGCCGCTTTCGACTGCTGTACAATCACAGATCGGAGAATGTTCACTAAAGAACAAGATGGGTGATCACTGAAAAACGAGTCGATAAACATATTAAAGGAAGAGAAAAACAGTTTTGCCCGTGCCACGGCTGTGAACATTTCAGTTACGAATGACATTCGGTTTTCTCTAATTAAGAGACACTATGCAGTCGAATAAAGGATGGTTAGATCGCCTTTAATATCAGCTCATTGATAAAATAGATCAGATATGGAATGAGCAAAGAACAAAATATAAGTTATTTCTTTAGTTTGCACAATAAATCCCAACATAGGGAATGACAGAAAACCTAACTCTCTATAAACGTCCAGGGATTGGTTACCAATCCTCGTGAATGATTGTGCACACTATGTTTAAGACTGAAGTACTCTCATTCCTGAAGCAGCATCACTGCCTCCTTTCTTCAGACGGCACCCACTGTCTCTGTTTAAGATACGACAAGCTGCCGATGTGTTACAGTCCCTGTATAAAAGACAATATCCGGACGGACAGACTCGGTTCATCAACGCCCAGCCTAAATTGCTGAGGATAAAAAACTTCAAATTTCGAGAAGATGTTCACCTTTTAGTATAGACGTAGTCTGAGAAGGGGTTATTTGAAATTTAATTCCTAAGGGGGTGTAGAAGGGGATGAAAGGTTTTTTGATATTATGACACTAGTAAAACAATTATGAAGCCATACCTATGAATATTGGTAATTGGTTTCTCGGTCAGAAATAAAGAAATATGTGTTTCAAAGTTTTTGGAAACTTAACCTCTTTCGGTGAGCAACAGAGGGTGGATTCTTTAAAAAATAAATCGATATTAAAGAACTAAAGAAGTATTTTTCAAGCTACATCTATGAAAATTTGTAACATGTCTTAATTTTTTTTGGAATGTCATCGTCATCATCATCTTGGACAGTTTCCAGCCTCTGGCCAGGTCTCTTTGGAACGTAAGCCTCTCCATCGTCTTCTGTCTTGCCACCATCTCTCCGTCTTCACCTTGGTCCAGACTTCTCCTTTCTCCAGGACGCATTCCTCTATTCCTTTCAGCCATCTGTCTCTCGGTCTTCCTCTTGGTCTCTTTCCTTCCAGTTTCATCTAATGTATCCTTCTGGGTATCCTCTTCTCCTTCATTCGCTTAAAACCCCCCCTACTATCTCAGCTGCCTCTAAGGGGGCAGACAGCCCTAAGGGAGCGAACTAGAGGGTGAAAGGTTTTATACAAATATTTCATTGGGAAAGCATTTTTAAAGTTAACTCTTTAAAAGTTAGTGTTTGGCTTCTCGATTAGAAAAGAAAATAAACGTGTTTCACTGTTTTGAAAAATCAAATCCTAAGGTAGTGAAATAATAATGAAAATGTTTAAGGAAATATTTATTTATACTAACCAAATTCCAAAATAAATCTATGAAAACTGGTATTTCCATTCTCAGTTAGATATAAAGAAGTATGTTTTAGGAAGGTGAAAGTTTCAGTTGAAATATCTCCACAAGAACGCAATAAGTCTTGATGAAAAAATAAAGAAAAGCTATGGACTACAGCTAATATAATAGCTTTTTGGTCCGAAGTACATAGGGAAAAGACCATGCTTCCCTGGTCTTCATTAGCGTGAAAAGTTTAGAAGGCGTTGTAATTTGTGAACAACATAAAAATTCGATTAAAGAGAAAGAAAATATATGCCCAGGCCATACGTCCACACGAGCGAAGCAGCGGGCAGTAAGCTAGTTATACGTATCGATGGTGGAGTAAGTCAACGTAGCCAAGCAATGTTACTATGGGACGCTCACATAGCGTGAGAAACATATTATGTTGATATATCCTTACAAAAATTTCGTTTTTCCTTGTCGTCATTTATCTTATGAGCTGATAATAGTACTGCGTACTGATAGACCTAATAACAACTATAAACCAGTTGTTTAGTTGTGACCTAAATAGAAATAATTTGTCAAACATATGGTTTTAACATACCACGGTGTGGGGGGGGGGGGGGGGGGGAGGAAGTGGTAAGACAAGATAGTCGCAGTTGGCAGTTGGCTGTTCGAAGCCCAGTCTGTCTGTCCAGATTTATTTCTTGCATGGTTTTCATATATTACCAGAGGCATTGAAAGAACCTTAGTATTTCGTGGTCCCTATTTCTTCTTCTCTCAAAACACACTAAATGTTAAATATACTGTTTTATTCTTCCCTTGCATTACATACCCGTGTGATGTTCATGAATGAAGCGCCAAACGTACGTGCTCTTTTATTACACTGCTTTATAAAACATCTTCGAATGGGACATCGTCATTTTGCACGATCTGGCTCGAATATTTCAGCATCAACTATTTTTTCGTCGTTCTTCGTCACACTTCAAACATGGCAATATTACTGATGATTAAAACGTTTGCGACGACAGAAGAGCAAATTCTGGAGATACACCGACACTCTAGTGATTGATATTTCTATATGTTTCCACACGTCGAAACCCAAACGATAAGTTTTCGTACATATGTCGCTATGCAGGTCACGATGAAGATAATATTATAGCACTGCACTCTTGTGGGCAGTGTAAAAGGGCCTTAATTGTTGACGCTGAATGACATTGAACGGACAGTAACTGCCGGGTGCGGTTTAAAACTGATTTCATGAACTATATTTACGTGAACGCAAAACACATGAAACCGGTGGTAGTTTTGTTCCGTATGCAATGAACAAAACAATTATGGTTCTGCGGACCCCTTGTTTTATGGGCCATTTTTGCCAGCAACTGAGTTAAGGGAAGTGTTTCTTTCCGTCATTTCCCTGTCTGCGCTTTCATCTTTCTCTAATGGCCTGATCGCCAACGAGAAGGAAGCGCCTATTATTCTTTCAGTCTTTTTTGGTTGTATCGTAAGCGCTTTGCAATAGCGTTTCGTTGATGCACCGAACGCCAGTGTTCTGTGCTCAATTGCACGTTTCTGATGTAATCACAGTCTTGAAAATTTCACGTATAACAGGTTATACAAAAGTGTTTTGAAAAATAAGCGTACAAGAACATTAAGCGTACAACAACATAAAGAACAGTAATGGTTAACCGAAGCATCTTTGTCTGTAGCAAGTTTACTTTAAGGGGACGATAATTTTCGTGTTAAATATATTTTAGAAGAATCATAGTTTCATACTATTCATCTAGGTCTTTTTTTGAAAACTGCCGGTATCATCATCAGAACTTAGCTATGTGTGATGTAACGTACAGTATTTAGGGACAGTCATGAAGTTGAAATCCAAAAATAATTATCATTTGCCATGAAAACAATCATCGCCTTCCGAATTTTTATGAACTGCATTAATTGTAGCACATTCATGTAACCATGCTAACTTGTGTCTAGATTAATGTCACACAGTAGCGGCATCAAACACATAGCGAAAAATTAAAAAATCAATAGAATAATTACATATCGTCAATTTAAAATACAAGAGAATTCGAAGAAGCCCTTCAATACAAAGGACAATAACACTCCATAGTTCCAGATAATTCGTCGCAACCACTCATCCATTGGAATTAGAAATCACAAGTAAAAAACAAAAAGAGCAAACAAGATAAAAATATACGTCTAGCAGCTGGAGAGGCCTAACTAGTGAAACATGGGATACCTTCTTAAGAAAAAGGGGGGAGATATCACTGACCATGTGAGGAACTACTTTCTAATGCAGAAGGTTACACATGTGGCAAATTTTACCCAGTCAGGATCGTTGAAAGGTGTGCAATCAGGAGGAGCCAAAGAAATTGGTACACCTGCCTAATATCATGCAGGGCCCCCGCGAGCACGCAGAGGTGCCGCAACGCGATGTGGGATGGACTCGATCAATCTCTGAAGTAGTGTTGGAGGGAACTGATACCTTGAATCCTACAGGGATGTTCGTAAATTCGTAAGAGTACGAGGGGATGGAGATCTCTTCTGAACAGCACATTGTAAGACATCGTAGGTATACTCAATGATATTCATTTCTGTCAAATTTGGTGGCCAGTGGGAATATTTAAACTAGAAGAGTGTACCTGGAGCGACTCTGTGGCAATTCTCGACGGGTGGGGCGTCGCTTCGTGCTGCTGGAATTGTCCAAGTCCGTCGGAATGCACAATGGACATGAATCGATGCAGGTAATTAGACACGATGGTTACGTACGTGTCACCTGTCAGAGTCGTATCTAGACGAATCATGGATCCCAGATCACTTAAACCGCACACGCACCACACCATTAATGAGCCTACACCAGCTTGAACAGACCCTGCTGAGGTGCAGGGTCCATGGATTCATTAGGTTGTCTCCATACCCGTATATCCGATCGATACAATTAGAAGGAGACGTTCCGACCAGGCAATATGTTTCCAGTCAATAGTCAATTGCCGGTGTTAACGGCCCAGGCAACGCGTAACGCTTGGTGTATTGCAGTCCTCGATGGTACACGAGTTGGCCTTCAGCTTTGAAAGCCCATATCGATGATGTTTCATTACATGGTAGCACACTGACACTGGTTGATGGCCGAGCACTGAAATCTGCAGCAATTTGCTGAAGGGTTGCACTTCTGTCATGCTGAACGATTCTCTTCAGTCATCGTTGGTCCCGTACTTGCAGGATCCTTTCTCAGCCGCAGAGATGTCGGAGATTTGATGTTTTGCCGGATTCCTGACATTCACTGTATAATCGTGAAATGGTCGTACGGAAAATCCCCACTTCGTAGATACTGCGTCCCATCGTTCGTGCGCCGACCGTAACACCATGTTCAGACTCACTGAAATCTTGATAACCTGTCTTTGTAGCAACAGTGACAGATCTAACAACTGAGCCAGACACTTATTGCCTTATACAGGCGTTGCCGACCGCAGCGCCGTATTCTCCCTCCCTGTTTACATAACTCTGTATTTGCGTAGAGATTCTACACATGCCTATACCAGATTCTTAGGCTCACATATACAATGAAGAGCCAAAGTATGGCAGGCGATTTGGGTGCGTGCCTATAGTCACGGTATGACCAACTGAGCTCACACCAATGTAATTCTACACATGACTTGACTCCAAGATAATGGACGGCAAAACGTATTAACCATAGTGGAAACTACCCAACCAGTTATTAACGATGATTTAACAGGGCTATCACCTAGTTGAATGCGAATGAGATCCATTTAGTACTGCGTAAGACTGCGCTCGAGACCAGGTTGCCGTGGTTTTACTGTCGTAGTGTAAACACAGTGAAGTGTCTAATTTAGACAAACATTCTCTCCCGTAAACAAACAGTGGTGACCTTCCCTGTGGATTTTTTGCTGGAGTGGTGGACGAGAAGAATTACTGGCACTTATGCTGGTCATTCTGTGGCAGCACCAGGACGGTAGCCCTTCTGAGAAAATGGTCTTCTTCTGTGATAGCGTGTTTGTGCCTCTAAACTGAACGACAGGGCACAGGTTCTCCACTATTTTAGCCGTCTTGTGACTTTGTTTAACCATATGATCAGCAGATCCTGAAATAATTTTTCCCCAACAGCCGATCGTCGTGTATCAGGGCAACACATCTGTGGGTCCATAAAGCAGACAAACATTATTTTAATTGAAATTTACTCATTAAGTTTTCCAACTTTACACTCACGAAATCAGCTGGTGGTAGCGGCCAATGGATTTGTGGTTTTGTCTCCTATATCAACCGCGGACTGGAAATATTATGAACTGGGTGTTTAACTACTCTTTCTTTGTAAGAGCTGGACAAAATTACCGCTGATAGCTCGCTTTTGTGGCTGATATGTCACAGAAAAGTAAACTGATGAACATTTACGGAAGGCTCTACAGGACACTGCTTACTGCCCCTTAGTGGATGTAACCAAATATAGTTGTCGGTATGTTATGCTATGGAATGTATTTATTCACTAACGACCTCACGTATATTACATATCAGTGACCCTTTTTCTTCATTTAGTTTTGGTTTAAAAACAAATATGGCGATGTCATGCTGAACACGTGCGTTCTGCAAGTCGCGCAGTTACAATATCGTTCAATAAAAAAGCAAATAACCGGCAGAAACCCGACTGTTCAACATGACAATGCCTCACCGGCTAATCCTGAAGAATTAAATATGGGGATGGTTTATGCCCAGCCGGCCGATGGGCGCTAGCGGGTCGAAGCGCTTCAGTCTGGAACCGCGCGACCTGTACGGTCGCAGGTTCAAATCCTCCCGCGGTCATGAATGTGTGTGATGTCATTAGGTCAGTTAGCTTTAAGTAGTTCTAAGTTCTAGGGGACTGATGACCTCACAAGTTAACTCCCATAGTACTCAGAGCCATTTTTTGAACACCAGAGTTTCGTTTAGTATGACCATTTATCCAAAGGGACGAATGATTTTTACAATCATTGACATGATACAAGAGCAATTGACACTTTAGTCTGCTCAACTATTTCGCCTCGTTGACATCTTATTTTTTTACAGTTACGGTGACTTTCTGCTTCCTATAAGTTTAATACCTTTAATGCATATATAATGTTGATCTAGACACAAACGGCCATCATTGGACACAGCAGTTCTGATCTATGTCAGGTTATTGCTGATCGTGTATATTATGACACAGTTCTTTGGATAGAATTGCCTACTTCAAAGTTTTACTAGTTAAAAAAAAAAACAAGCCTCGGCAGTTGTTTATCAAGTATTTTCTGACGTAGATTTATGTCTCTTCTCCTTGTCTTAGCTCTATCCTTCTTTGGGTTTCCTTTATTTGATAATTTACTAAGTAAAAACTAGCCACGATAATTGTTTATGAAGTATTTTCTGACGTAGATTGATGTGTCTTCTCCGTGTTTTAGTTCTATCCTTCTTTCGAGTTTTGGGCTCGCGCTTATCTAATTTACCTCCAAATTTTTTTCATTCTTAGAGTTTACTGTAAGTCTGCTAACGCTACCTTCTACTTTACTTCTCGGTGATCGTGCGTGCAAGCAGGAGTAATCTATTCTGGATTTAGCGAACGTTTAGCTTATCTGCACCAGTAGTAGATCAACACTTTGTTAGACTTCTGTCTCTCATAACCAGTCTTCTACTACGAATACTTTTAGACTTGTATTTGCGATCTGAGATTTACTAAGTTTATGCTACTATGCAGTTAATTGTAGCTTTCAGTTCCAAAAATCAGAACACAGATACGTTTACATCGTGGGCGTCTCTTGGCCTGTTCAGGTGAACTGTTTCTGTGTATTCTATTCACGTGCATAATAAGTTACTTTGCCCTGTAATTGTTGATATGCTTAAAAAATAAGAAGGGGGATAATATTTTTTCCTTAAGTGCTAATAAGTCACAATCGTTAATGACATTTTTGTGTGATTTGAGGCAACAGTATGTTACAATGGAAAAGACCGTTTTACTCGAGCGACTTTGTGGTCAAAGAAGTAGGTAGGTCCACGTCACGTGCTATGCATGTAAAACGACAGCCAGCCACGTCACGAGCGGGACAGTGACGTCAATGATCAACCGACTGAGTCGAGCATGGACATCAGAAATGTCAAATACGCTGCACACTTCGCATTCGCAGAATTAGCGGAATATGGCATTGTCTGCTAACACAGGAAGTTAACCTATTCTCGCCTAGTTCATTCGTGTTACAGGAGTAGATATTAAATTATTTTGTCTTTTTAATCTGTTGGTTTCTTGTCTGTTTTGTTTTCGGGACACATTAAAAATATTACAAATGCTTCAAATGCCTCTGAGCACTATGGGACTTAACATCTGTGCTCATCAGTTCCCTGGAACTTAGAACTACTTAAACCTAACTAACCTAAGGACACCACACACACATCCATGCCCGAGGCAGGATTCTAACCTGCGATCGAAGCGGTCGCGCGGTTCCGAACTGTAGCGCCCAGAACCACTCGGTCACTCTGGCCGGCGAAAATATTACATGAAGATCTTCCTACAAGAGATATAAAATCTCTCAAAGCAAAACAGACTAACGTTTTACACTCCCAGTGAAATCGAAGTCTACAGTATTAATAAATAATAGCGTAAACAGGGAATATTTAATGAAAATAGTTTCAATAGTCAAACAATCGTATCTGTTCAACGAAATAAATTATTTTCTTTCGTGATTGGCATTTAGAAAGAAAAGAATAAATGAAGGTAAAGTAAAAAAACAGCTATTTACTGCCTTCCATTTATTGTTTGACATACTTGCTAGTCTACATTTTCCTGAAGAGGTACGTGTAAATGCTTGGAAATGCTTTGGACGACACGTTTTATATTCTTTCAGTTCTCAGGAGTGTGAACAAGTTACATTTACGCACTTGTGCATTTTAGGTCATCGCTATTCGCTGTCATCTCGTTCTGCGTCTTCCTATGTGCCTTCTTCTTTTTCGCTGGTTAAGCGTGGTCTGACGTGGGATTCTCTCTGCACTCATTGTTTGTAGCTCATATTTCCGTAATGCTCTATTTTCTTCACTCTTCCCATTCATATAAAAACACGTAATTAATTCCCATTGTCCTCATATCTTATGGTCTTCCCTTGTAACATCTTTGACTTCGATGGAAAATCTCGTTTCTGCTGTCTGTACTTACTTCACTATTTTACTGATTCATTAGTCACTTACATACAGAAATAAAGATTTCATAGGTGCTTTCAGAACATCTACGGAGGCCTGGCAGTGAACAAAATCACGGTGAATCACTGGGCGAGACGCCTTTCATCATCGCAAAAATGTTAATCTTTACTACTCTGTATTTTGTTTTGGAATGTCTTCTTCCAGCCTCCCACATACTTCATATAACATCCTAAAAATTTAAAGCTGGAGACCTGCTCAAGTGGGCATTATGTACTATTATTTTAAGCAGATTGGGTATTTCCCATGATGGCACAAGATTTTAGTTTTCTTGTTTCTCTTTTCGCCAAATGATGTAGTTCATACACAGATTTTTGTAGCTCATCTTCACTTTTGATGCGTCATTTGCATGTATAACGATATGCACATAAATTTTCCTATTGATCTGTATAGCAGGATTTACTTCCTCTCTACAGTACCTAAGCGAACCTATTTCAGCCTTTTTTAAGTCCCTTGTTGATTGTTACTTCTTCAGTTTTAGTACTGATAACTTTCGTCATTATTTTTGTGTCCTTTTATAAGTTTTTATAGCCTCTACAAGCTGAACAATTATCGACGATGGCGATTAATAAGTAATTCAACACCTTTTTCTCTGCCAATTTTGGATGAAAAAATGAGAAATTTGCTGTGGAACGTCGTGGATATTTCCATGTTACCTTCTATAGCTTCATGAGATTTCGGTTGGAGGCGGCGCTATACGAACCTATAAAATTACATCTGTAACGGAGTCGTGTTGCAAGCAGAGAGCTGCCGCTGAGCATCTTTTGGTGAAAAATCGAAGCATCACAGATATCCATAAGCGCTTTCAGAACGTCTACGGAGACCACACAGTGAACAAAATCACCGTGAATCGTTGGGCGAGCCGTCTTTCAACATCGGAACAAGGTCGTGCATACCTGACCGTCACCCGCGCTCTTCCGGCTGCTATATTGGAACTCTGATTCGAGGGGATAGACAGATCGCAATCAAACGCCTCGCCGCACAACTGGACGTCTCTATTGGTAGTGCTGACAAAAGCGTCCAACAGTTGGGGTACCCAAATGCTTCAACGCCGCGTAACAGAAGAGCAACGAAGGATCATTTGCGTGGAATTGCTTGCGCCTTACGACAAAACTTTTTTAGAAGATCGTCTTGGGTAGTGAAACATGGATCCATCATTTCCAACCGGAAACAAAATGGCAATCCCTGGAATGACACCACACTTCCTAACCTCTGCAGAGAAAGTTCAGAGCTGCACATTTAGCCGATAGAGCCAGCCGCTGTGGACGAGCGGTTCTAGGCGCTTCAGTCCTGAACCGCGAGCCTGCTACGGTCGCAGGTTGGAATTCCGCCTTGGGCTTGGATGTGCGTGATGTCCGTAGGTTGTTTGGGTTTAAGTAGTTTCTACACTACTGACCATTAAAATTGCTACGCCAAGAAGTAATGCAGAAGATTAATATATTTGTCCATTGAATACCCGTTATACTAAAACTGACATGTGATTACATTTTCACGCAATTTGGGTGGATAGATCCTGAGAAATCAGTACCCAGAACAAAAACCTCGGGCGGTAATAACGGCCTTGATACGCCGTGGCATTGAGTCAAACAGAGCTTGGCTGGCTTCTACAGGTACGGCTGCCTATGCAGCTTCAACATGATACCACAGTTCATCAAGAGTAGTGACTGGAGTTTTGTGACAAGCCAGTTGTTCGGCCACCATTGACCATATGTTTTCAATTGGTGAGAGATCTGGAGAATGTACTGGCCAGGGCAGCAGACGAACATTTTCTGTATCGAGAGTGTGACGTACAGTACATGCAACATGCAGTCGTGCATTATCCTGCTGAAATGTAGGGTTTCGCAGTGATCGAATGAAGGGTAACGCCACGGGTTGCGAACAAAAGGTGACCGACACGTGTAACCAATGGCACCCCATACCATCACGCCGCGCGATACGCCAGTATGGCGATGACGAATACACACTTCCAATGTGCGTTCACCGCTATATAGCCAAACACGGATGCGACGACCTTGATGCTGTAAACAGATTCATCCGAAAAAAATGACGCTTTGCCATTTGTGCAACCAGGTTCGCCGTTGAGATCACCATCGCAGGCGCTCATGTCTGTGATGAAGCGTCAAGGGTAACCGCAACCATGGTCTCCGAGCTGATAGTCCATGCTGCTCAAAACGTCGTCGAATTGTTCGTGCAGATGGCTGTTGTCTTGCAAACGTCCCCATCTTTTGACACAGGGATCGGGGCGTGGCTGCACGATCCATTACATCCATGCGGATAAGAAGACTGTCATCTCGATTTCAAATGATTCGAGGCCGTTGGGATCCAGCACGGCATTCCGTATTACGCTCCTGAACCCGCCGATTCCATATTCTGCTAACAGTCATTGGACGTAGACCAAGGTGAGCAGCAATGTCGCGATACGATAAACCGCAATCGCGATAGGCTACAATCCGATCTTTGGCAAAGTCGGAAACGTGATGGAACGGATTTTTTCTTCTTACACGAGGCATCACAGCAACATTTCAGCAGGCAACGCCGGTCAAGTGCTGTTTGTGTATGAGAAATCGGTTGGAAACTTTCCTCATGTCAGCACGTTTTAGATGCCGCGACCGGCGCTAACCTCGTGTGAATGCTCTGAAAAGCTAATCATTTGCATATCACAGCATCTTCTCCCTGTCGGTTAAATTTCGCGTCTGTAGCGCGTCATCTTCGTGGTGTAGCGGTTTTAATGGCCTGTAGTGTAAGTCTAGGCGGATTAAAAATCTCCGATGTTAAGTCCTATAGTGCATAGAGCCATTTGAACATTAGTCGGTAGAGAAATGGCGACGTTTTAGGCCTTTGAAAGGGTTATTCCGGTTTATCTCTCTTGTGGTGTAACGATCGACACTGAAATGTATTGTGCTACACTTGGAAATGGAAAAAAACGACTTCAGTGTGTTCGTCGCCACAAAACAAAAACGAATTTCTCCTTCTCCATGACAACGAGAGGCCTCACAGAAGCCTGAGCATCCGAGAGGTTCCCACAAAACTTCATCGGACTGCTTCTCCTCTTCCACATTGTTTCCCGTATCTCGCACCCCACACGAGATCTGCCTCTTCAAGTGAAGGAAGTACTTTTCGGGAAGCATGATGGGTATGTTATTGATGTAGCAAGAAGTTGACCAACAGGGTGGGACCGTGCGAGCATGGATGGGTAAGACTTCCACTTTGAACGGAGATCATGCTGAAAAATAGGGTTCGTAGCCAAAGGAGTGGGGAATAATTTGATGTATTGCACTACTGAATCAGATCAACCTGTTTGTATCTAAAGCTATCGACGGGGCGTGAAATAAGTAATGCTGTACATTTCTTTTCTGAAAAGTCTCAGAATCAAATTTTTTTCAGCATTGCCAAAAACCCTTTAAAAATCGTAAATGCTATAATTTCCTCTAATAGGTTCTCGCTGTTTCTCTTTCTTTTTATTGTAATTATTGAGACGTCCCCTAAACCAGCTGGGCAGAACAGGTAATGATTGTGGAATGGGCCAAGGGTTGAGGTCAGTTTCTGCTTCTAATTGTCATTTATTGTAATTTAGTAACTCTCCAACAAGACATCTTAACAAGATTAATATCTAAGTAAGACAGAAATAAAATATTAAATTTATACGAAAAGTGCAGTGCAAATGAATGAGGGCCACAATTAATGTACAAAATTTTAGAACATATTACCATAGGCCTTTAAAAGCAGAAGGCCAACAACAAATCTTAAAAAAATGAAATATTCTACTAAGGTAGCATTAAAAATAATTTAAAACCCAAAAGGCAACGTATAGAAGGTGCAACACAAATGGCTGAGGACCACAATTAAACTTTAAAATTTCAAAACGTATTACCATAAGCTTTAAATGCAGAAGGCCGCATTGTTTAAGCTTGAAAGATAAATCAAAAATTAATTTTGCAAAACTTTAAGAAACAAACAAGTAACCATAAGCCTAAAATTTGAAATAGCAGACAACAGGTAAATAAACACCGGTGGCACTAAGGAGGCCTCCAGGGAGGTCGGTCTGCCCTCGTTCACTTAGGTGAGACAGGTGGTGAGCCCAACTACACTTAATCCATGGGAACCCAAGCAGGGGGCAGCCACCGACCGACCGACACAACAACTTGCGTCCCGTCAATAAGTACACTAGATCCCAAACAAGAAAGGTTACAAACGTGATTATCCATAATGATCCATCTAAATGAACCACACAACATGAATGGACGTGGCTTGGGTACTTGAAACCACTACTCAACTTTGACGTCCTGGGTCGGTGAACCACGAAGCACGTAGCCATCGGACAGCTCCACACACGCTCCGACACTGCACAGGGAATGCCAGCTGCCCCAGCTGACTACACCAAGCGGAGATAACTTCCCTCGTCCGTAACAACCGACCGACTCCGTCCAGACCCCCTTGCTGGAAACTATATGCACCAAGCCGAAGACGGTACACGGCGCAAATATCGATACATATCACTGCTGCCACACGTAGAAGGAAGAAGAACCACGACGTAACGGCGACAAGGGCGGTAAACCAAAAACAGATCGACAGCAAATTTCACGAAATCGCATAGTTGGGAAAGAACTCGTCTCATATCTTATAGTTGCGTGAAAGGCTTTTTTTAAATTCTTTATTTCCATAACAATAATAATTATACAAAATAACCCATCATCTTAATGATTAGTGGGTCTTAATTTTCTTAGTGTTATAATAGCAGATTCTAAAAAATGGTTCCAATGGCTCTGAGCACTATGGGACTTAACAGCTGTGGTCATCAGTCCCCTAGAACTTAGGTTAGTTAGGTTTAAGTAGTTCTAAGTACATCACACACATCCATGCCCGAGGCAGAATTCGATCCTGCGACCGTAGCAGTGGCGCGGCTCCGGACTGAGTGCCTAGAACCGCTAGACCACCGCGGCCGGCCAGCAGCTTCTACATTTTACTTTATTACAGACAGAACTACACTCCTGGAAATGGAAAAAAGAACACATTGACACCGGTGTGTCAGACCTACCATACTTCCTCCGGACACTGCGAGAGGGCTGTACAAGCAATGATCACACGCACGGCACAGCGGACACACCAGGAACCGCGGTGTTGGCCGTCGAATGGCGCTAGCTGCGCAGCATTTGTGCACCGCCGCCGTCAGTGTGAGCCAGTTTGCCGTGGCATACGGAGCTCCATCGCAATCTTTAACACTGGTAGCATGCCACGACAGCGTGGACGTGAACCGTATGTGCAGTTGACGGACTTCGAGCGAGGGCGTATAGTGGGCATGCGGGAGGCCGGGTGGACGTACCGCCGAATTGCTCAACACGTGGGGCGTGAGGTCTCCACAGTACATCGATGTTGTCGCCAGTGGTCGGCGGAATGTGCACGTGCCCGTCGACCTGGGACCGGACCGCAGCGACGCACGGATGCACGCCAAGACCGTGGGATCCTACGCAGTGCCGTAGGGGACCGCACCGCCACTTCCCAGCAAATTAGGGACACTGTTGCTCCTGGGGTATCGGCGAGGACCATTTGCAACCGTCTCCATGAAGCTGGGCTACGGTCCCGCACACCGTTAGGCCGTCTTCCGCTCACGCCCCAACACCGTGCAGGCCGCCTCCAGTGGTGTCGCGACAGGCGTGAATGGAGGGACGAATGGAGACGTGTCGTCTTCACCGATGAGAGTCGCTTCTGCCTTGGTGCCAATGATGGTCGTATGCGTGTTTGTCGCCGTCCAGGTGAGCGCCACAATCAGGACTGCATACGACCGAGGCACACAGGGCCAACACCCGGCATCATGGTGTGGGGAGCGATCTCCTACACTGGCCATACACCTCTGGTGATCGTCGAGGGGCACTGAATAGTGCACGGTACATCCAAACTGTCATCGAACCCATCGTTCTACCATTCCTAGACCGGCAAGGGAACTTGCTGTTCCAACAGGACAATGCACGTCCGCATGTATCCTGTGCCACCCTACGTACTCTAGAAGGTGTAAGTCAACTACCCTGGCCTGCAAGATCTCCGGATCTGTCCCCCATTGAGCATGTTTGGGACTGGATGAAGCGTCGTCTCACGCGGTCTGCACATCCAGCACGAACGCTGGTCCAACTGAGGCGCCGGGTGGAAATGGCATGGCAAGCCGTTCCACAGGACAACATCCAGCATCTCTACGATCGTCTCCATGGGAGAATAGCAGCCTGCATTGCTGCGAAAGGTGGATATACACTATACTAGTGCTGACATTGTGCATGCTCTGTAGCCTGTGTCTATGTGCCTGTGGTTCTGTCAGTGTGATCATGTGATGTATCTGACCCCAGGAGTGTGTCAATAAAGTTTCCCCTTCCTGGACAATGAATTCACGGTGTTATTTCAATTTCCAGGAGTGTATATTTATTACTGGGCAGGATATTTCTAATTTTAATAGTGTTAGCATAATTCCTAATGACTGGTTAGTATTGACTTCCTGCAGTGTTACAGTTGTGCCAGTGTTAATATAAACCTAATTGGGTGCCTGGCTCAGAGCTAATCCCTATGAGCATGCCCCTGGCACAGAGCAGTCAAGAAATTAATTATCGCTGCAGGTTCCTAACTTACCATCCTATTCTATTTAACTAAATCTGTTACCTATTCTACGTCGTAGTCGGTGCGTTGTCTCAGTTCGTGATGAAAATTACCCCAGTCTCACTAGTCCTGCATGTGGCGGATTCCAACTGTTATGTCGATCTATCCACGAATAGGCGTTACGGGATTGGGGCAGTGGTCGCGATCGGTGATTTCTAGCGATCTAGTCACGAAGGTCTCTCAGAAAAGTTGTTAATACTTTTTGTGATACCTCGTTGGCTATGGTGTTCAGTCTCTGAAAAGGTCTCCTCTTGTCTTAGTAGTTCATAGGTGTTTGTACTTGGTAGTTGTTGTCTTAGTGCGTCTGCAACATCATCGAAGAGGGGCACTCGTAAACCACATGGTCAGGAGTAGTCTCCGATGTGCCACAGTCACACGCGGGCGTCGTCCTTTTCCGAAACCGACATAGTTAAGTTCGATAGGGGCCAAGACCAGTGAGAAAGTGGAACAATCCCCGAGTTGGCTCGAAGTATCTCATTTTCATTCTTTCCTTTACTTCTGGTAGGAACTGAAAGGTTCTTCTACCAGCTTCATCTGACTCCCATAAATCCTGCCATAGATCTCCACCCCTTCTCTTTATCTCCCCATCTGGTGCTCCCATAATTTCCTCTACTTTTGTAATATTATCTTTCTTGGCCCAGTACCATCCAGCTGTTCCCTTTTGTTTATATCCAGGGCACAGAGCCCCATTATGATTAACAGGGCTCCTCCCGGAGATGTTCTGTATGATCCCACGGACCTTAGTAACATGTTCCTTTGTACTCTACTCACCGTCACGGCGGGCACCACCCTCGTGTGCCTGTGAGCCCAGACTCCCGAGCGGTAACCCACTATTGACGTCAGTATAGTATTATGATAAAGCTTAATTAGATGAGGCGGAAGGTGAAATCTCTTATGTCCGATGGAAATCAGGTTATTTAGTAGTAGTTGTGCTTTCTGGGTTACGGTTTCAATGTGCTTCGCGAATTTCTACATTTCATCGATGATGATTCCCAAGTAGCGCGTTTCTCGTCTCCGAAGAACAGGCGTACCCTCAATTCAAACGGTCGGATTCCTCATTAGCTGTCCTTTGAGTAACAGATAAATCGACTTGGTTGGTGAGATAGTCATCTTGGTGTTGTGGCACCATAGTTGTAGTTTGTCTATTGCTCTCTCTATCTTCGGTTCTATGTCCTCGCGACTTCGGCCGTCGACCAGCAGGAGGAGGTCATCACCGTAGGCTATCACCTCTAGCACCTCTTCGCTCTGTTGCAGGCTGTCCAGAAGAGGCTCCATGTAGATGTCCCAGAAGAGGTGACCCAATACGGAGCCCTGGGGGCATCCCTTGGTGATAGTTTTCCCGTCTTTCCCGCTAGGGGATGATAGAAACACCTCCCGATCCTCACAATAGCTCCTCAGATAGCCATATAGTAGCCCTGAGCACTCTTTCTCCCGAAGGCAGGAGAAAAGCGAAGGCCACCACCGGTTGTCAAAGGCAACATTGGTGCCCACCATGATGCCAACAACATACTTACACAGGGCTGAGCCGCAGACCTCGGTCGCCAAGGCGATTTCATCAGATGTCGACCGCCTAGGCCTGCAACCGAATTGCCTGTTGCTCATCCCATACAGCTTGCGGTGTGCAGTCACTCTGTCAGCTAATAATTTTTCGAGAAGTTTGCCAAAGCCATCCAGCATAAAAATTGGCCTGTAGGCATTTCCTGAAACCACATTGATTTTCTGATAGGATGGCCTATGTCATATGTTTTTATACAATTATTAATTTTTTGCAAATTATTTATTCGCGGTGTTATTTCACAATAGTAAACACAGTCGTTTCATTGACTTTCTTTTTTTTTAGATATTTCCCAATTATTGGGGGATCAGTGCCAATATTTATCAAATAAACGTTATGTCACAAGTGGACGGACATATTGGGGACTGGCATATATTTTGAGATCCATATTAATACCAGATGATCGACCACAGTATCTACTACTTCATAGTTTTTAAAACTACTTTCTGTTATTCTGTTGTGAGATAATCCACAGTAATATTACACAATGTGATTTCCTATTTCATCTGCGATAATTTTTATACAGTACTGGCCATTAAAAATGCTACACCACGAAGATGACATGCTACGGACGCGAAATTTAACCACCAGGAATTAGATTCCGTGATATGAAAATAATTAGCTTTTCAGAGCATTCACACAAGGTTAGCGCCGGGGCAACACCTACAACGTGCCGGCATTAGGAAAGTTTCCAACAGATTTCTCATACACAAACAGCACTTGACCGGCGTTGCCTGGTGAAAAGTTGTTGTGATGCCTCGTGTAAGGAGGAGAAATGCGTACCATCACCTTTCCGAGTTTGATAAAGGTCCGATTGTAGCCTATCGCTATTGCGGCTTATCGTATCGCGAAATTAATGCTCGTGTTTTTCGAGATCCAATTACTGTTAGCGTAATATGTAATCGGTGGGTTCAGGGGGGTAATACAAAAGCCGTGCTGGATCCCAACGGCCTCGTATCACTAGCAGTCGAAATGACAGACGTCTTATCCGCATGGCTGTAACAAATCGTGCAGCCACGTCTAGATCCCTGATTTAAGAGATGGGGACGTTTGCAAGACAAAAACCATCTGCATGAACAGTTCGACGACGTGTTGAGCAGCATGAACTATCAGATCAGAGACCATGGGTGCTGTTACCCTTGACCCTGCATCACAAACAGGAGCGCTGCGATGGCGTGCTCAACGGCGAACCTGGGTGCACGAATGGCAAAACGTAATTTTTCGGATGAATCCAGGTTCTGTTTACAGCATCATGATGGTCACATCCGTGTTTGGCAACATCGCGGTGAACGCACATTGTAAGAGTGTATTCGTCATCGCCATACTGATGTGTCATCCGGCGTGATGGTATTGGGTGCCATTGGTTACACGTCTCGGTCACCTCTTGCTCGCACTGACGGCACTTTGAGCAGTGCACGTTACATTTCAGATGTGTAACGACCCATGTCTCTACCCTTCATTCGATCCCTGCGAAACCCTACATTTCAGCGGGATAATGCACGACGCATATTTCAGGTCCTGTAAGGGCTTTTGTGAATACAGAAAATGTTCGACTGCTGCCCTGGCCAGCACATTCTCCAGATCTCTCACCAGCTGTAAACGTCAGGTCAATGGTGGCCGACCAACTGGCTCCTCACAATACGCCAGTCACTACTCTTGATGAACTGTGGTATCGTGTTGAAGCTGCCTGTTAGCCTGAAATGCCATCCAAGCTGTGTTTGAATCAATGACGAGGCGTACCAAGGCCGTTATTACGGTGAGAGGTGGTTGGTGTGGGTGCTGATTTCCCAGGAGCTACGCACCCAAATTGCTTGAAAATATAATCACATATCAGTTATTGTATAATATATTTGTCCAGTGCATACCCGTTTATCGTCTGCATTTCTTCTGGGTGTAGCAATTTTAATGGCCAGTAGTGTACAATATTCTTTCCACTAACCCAATTATAATCAGTTCTACCACTATTTCCCTCTTCCACGGTTACAATATAAAGTCCTTGATCGATTCTGGATAATATTTATCTTTGTTTGCATTTGTGAACAAAACTGGTAGTGCTAAATGATAATTGTATCCAA
This sequence comes from Schistocerca gregaria, assembly GCF_023897955.1. Classification (NCBI taxonomy): domain Eukaryota; kingdom Metazoa; phylum Arthropoda; class Insecta; order Orthoptera; family Acrididae; genus Schistocerca; species Schistocerca gregaria. Next base: position 115,320,709 of record NC_064925.1, read on the forward strand.
GAATCTGTTAAGAGTTGTAGCTACCTTCTTGCTCCTCCTTTCTGCCACAGTATCTTCTAGTGTCTCTCTCTCTCTCTCTCTCTCTCTCTCTCTCTCTCTCTCTCTCTCTCTCTCTCTCTGTCTCTCTGTAGCATCTCAGTCCAATTTCCTCGATGTTTATGTATGCATGCACGTGTGTGTTTCCGCACGCACATAGGCGCGCGCTCGTGTGCGTGTAGAACAGCAGCTGCCTGCGCCGACCGGGGCCCCGCCTCATTCCACGCCTCGCTGCGCCGGCATTAGCGCCCACTGACGGACGACCCGACACGCGCCGGCTGCCAAACGTTGTGACGTCTGCCGTATCGCGCGGCCTCCATTTGCCGCTCCGCGAATCGCTCCATCCGTGTGTTCCCCGACTCAGCGACCGCCTGCCCTAGACCGATTCGCGCCGACGGAGGCCGCAGGCAGGGTATCATCCCCGTGCTCTTGCATTCCCAAGTCCTCTGCGCGCGTATTTGTATGCGTGCTTGTGTGTGTGTGTGTGTGTGTGTGTGTGTGTGTGTGTGTGTGTGTGTGTACGCGCTAGCGGTAGTTCATCACCCGCCTACGTACGGCACCGTCTGCTCGTGCCTACGCATTCGATTCGCATCCGTGTTCTTGGAGTGCCGCCGTCAAAGAGGCTCAATTTCGCACTGATCTCCATAACAATGCGGTGTAGGCGCTTAAGCGCGGCTAATGAAGCCGGGGGCGGTGCACACTGCCGAGCTACCAGGAATTACGCTTAACATTGAATTTTTTGTCGAGTTTCATTAGTCGCTCCGTAGTCAAAGCGATTCCACGAAGTAAACGCTTTCTACGTCCTCCGCTGGATTTTCGTGTTCTTTCTCTTATACAGCTGTGTCAAGTGGTTATCATATGTACATTACAGTTCAGCAAGTGGCGAGTGTTTAACATACATACTTACTCACTGTTTTAGTTTGCAATCTGTGGCTCCTGTCGTAGAAGGACCAACTTCATCGCGACATGACAGTCAACATCGTTCTAGATCCACCAGTACCACCTCCCCATTCCCCTCCCCTACGGGGCTCGCCGCTCTTTGGCGCGTTCGTCCTTCACTACCTCGGGGCCCCAACTGTTACGGCATCTTTTCCCTTCCATGCTGCATATCTGTTCCTTTTTCCTCTCCCATGGGGAACATGTCTAGGGTTCTCGAATTTTCAGTACCTGACATAAGAACAGTCTCACCACTGTTTTCCGTTCCTTTTTTCCGTTCACGTTCGCACCCTTCTATCCTTCCTCTGCTTCTGCTCCTCTCTTTCTTCTTCCGCCCTGTGCGCTCCTGAACGCGGGCCCACGCGTCTAGCGCGTATCAGCTGACTGGACAACACGCTGGGTCGGCAGGTAGGGATCGCACGTACCCACTGGTAGAGGCCAGGCCCAGGGAGGGCCTGCGCTGCTACCTTCCCAGACTGCCGATTGGTCCTTCTGTCATGTATACGGAAGGGGTGACACGAGGTGTGAACAATCACCTCAGGCTGGTGAGCCCCCCTATGAGGAGGGCCACAGTTGGAAGTAGTTCTCTATCAGAGACGTTGGCAATCATGATGGAATTCCTCACAGTGAGCGAATTGGGAGGTCGGTAAGATGATTTATTATATTCCAACTGAGAATATGATCTGGAGTGTGCTACAAAACGATGTTAGCGATATTGGTCTGCAATTTTTCGGGTCCGTATTTCTACCCTTTTCATATACAGAAGTCAACTACGGTTTTATCCAGTCACTTGGGACTTTGTGGTGGGTGAGAAATTCGTGATAAATGGAGGGAAATTAAGAGGCCGAAAGTAGTAGGGTAGTGGGGTTATCAGCACAGTTTTGTTATCTAATTCATATGCAAATTAATGAAATTGATGGATTAATCACTCTTATGTCCTGTCGCCACCCAGCAAAATGTGTAACATGTGGCAAGGATATTCACGAGGGCCGGCCTCGGTGGTCTCGCGGTTCTAGGCGCGCAGTCCGGAACCGTGCGACTGCTACGGTCGCAGGTTCGAATCCTGTCTCGGGCATGGATGTGTGTGACGTCCTTAGGTTAGTTAGGTTTAAGTAGTTCTAAGTTCTAGGGGACTGATGACCACAGCAGTTGAGTCCCATAGTGCTCAGGGCCATTTTTTATTCACGAGGGCGCCTGCTTCTCCCTGCTGTGAGAACCGATAAGGCGACCATGCTGCTTCCTCTCGAGATTGCCCTGTGTATCTCGATTAGCGGGATGTTCAGGAGATTCGGATAAAGGAAAAAGTCGCTCGCCAGTTATTGACTAGTCTCAAACCCTGTGCTCTACCACCAGGCACTTATACTACTGTTCTTGCTATGTCCCGCTCCTCTAAGGACACTGCCACAAACACGCGACCTCAAATTAAGCATTGAGGTTGTGAAATCGCCCAGTGTCATGGTAGCATCGCTGTCTCCGCATCCAGCCCTGCAAAAAGCTACTAAACTTTCGTTTCCCAAGGCGAAGTCACCCGCTACACAACCAGTAGGGCGAAAAGGATGGAAGGAATAGTTGCGCGAAGACGTCCTACGTTCCTCCAGTCAGAAAACATCTGAATCTTCCTCTATCAACCGGAAGGGCTCTAAGAAGTCAAACGAAGGTGAATGATTCTCTCTTTCATCGACGCAGATATACTCTTCGACGGTGTCGCCACTTGACACCCTCGCCGGGCTGACCTCAGTGCCACCAGTGGGCACCACTCACCATTTTTCTGCCCTGGACTCCACAGTCGACACAGGGAGAATGCCGACGGCTCTGTAGATATGGTGGAGCAGGATCCTGCAGCCTCTGTGCCCTGTAGCAGTGAGTCTTTGATAGCTGGCACTCGGCAGCCGCCGAGGTGATACCTGTTCATTTTTTCCCTTCTCCCCTTCCTCATTACTCTCTTTCAATGGAACGTTCGTGGTCTTCGATCAAACAAATAAGTTCTACAGATATAATCACAGCGTCCTCTTATTCTCTGCCTCCACAATACAAAATTGCTTCCTCACGGCTTCCCGGTCCATTTTCGTCTCCGCCCCCCCTCCCCCCCCCCCTACCAAGACGGCTTTCCATCTCGCGGGGGAGTCATGCTGCTCATATGGGAAGGCGTTCATAGTCAACCCCTCTCCCTGACTGCGTACCTGCAAACTGTTGCAGGTCACCCATTACTTCCTCACTTGACCTTTTCCCTTTGTATCGTTTTCTTTCCTCTGTCATTTGATCTCATCAGGGCAGACTCCCTTCACCTCAGTGGACAGCTACCTCAGCCCTTTCTGGTGTTTAGTGACTTCCATGTGCACCATCTCCCCCTGAGGTTCTGGGAGAATGTGTCCAAGACGTGCCCTCTTGCCTGACCTTCTCAATCAACTTAACCTCCTCTGCCTTAACACAGGATCATCCACGTTTCGTTCAGCCTTCACGCACACCTGTTCCTTTGGACCTATTCTTTTGCACTGCCAGTTTTCCCTTCGTCTCGAGTGGTCCATTCTCTTTGACATGTTCTCGAGCAACATTTCCCGTGTGTTATCCGTTTGCTGACTCCTACCTCACCCTACAAAGGCCGACTGGAGGCTTTAGTCTTTCCTGACGACCTTCCGCGAGCAACATTTTCCCCATTTGTGATGGCCAGGTAGAATATCTTACAAACATTATCCGTACAGCCTCGGAACGTTCCATTTCACACACTCTCTACGTCGTCTTTATCACGAAGTGTCCCCGTCCATTGGGGGGTCTGAGGCGTGCCGCGACGCAGTTCGGGCGCGTAAATATGCTCGCCGCCTATTTATCGTCGTCCTACGACTGTAAACAACATTCATTACAAACATTTGCGAGAACAGTGTCATCGGGCTCTTCATGGTAACAAAAAAGCCAACGACTTCGCTGACTAATTCCTTTAACAGTTCCATCCATCTTCTCTCGTCTGCGCCAGCCGCCAAAAGCTCTCTAGGACCAAGATCTATTCCCTAATTTCCGTCCTGACAATAGCAGACGATATCATAGTGGAACTTAATGCTATCTACAACACCTTGGGCCACCATTTTGCGGAGATTTCAAGGTCCTGCCACTGTCACCCTGCCTTCCTCCACCGGAAACCAGTGGTTGAGGCTCGGGCGTTACTCTTCTCAGATTCGTGAGTGCTAGAACGCCGCCCTTACTATGAAGGAGCAAGACCATGCTCTCGCTTTATCACAATCCTCCTCCCCAGAGCCAGACGATGTTCACATTCAGATGTTGCAGCACCTTTCTCTTGCGGTCAAGCACTTTCTGCTTCATATGTACTACCGCATCTGGCGGGGGGTGGGGGACTGAGGGTGGGTGAGGTGTCAGAGAACTGAGGGCACGTTTCCCAAACGTTGGCGTAAAGCCACTCTCATACCTGTACTAAGCCTGATAAGGACCATCACCATCCTTCTAGTTACCACTGCATTTCTCTCGCCGGCTGTGCCTGCGAGGTCATGCCTGGCTGGTGTGGTGGTTTGAGTCTCGAAATTTATTAACCACTACACAGTGTGGATTTCGAGCCCGCCGTTCTGCACTTGACCATCTCGTCACTACGTCCAGACGTGTCTTGAAGGGTTTTCTGCGAAAATCTCAGACTGTGGCCGTGTTTTCCGAAAGCCTACGACACCTGCTGGAGAACTGGTATCCTCCGTAATCTCTACACGTGGGCCTCCCGTGAGCGCGCGCCATGTTTCCTTTGGGAATTTTCAAAAAACCGAATTTTCAATATATGTGTGGGTTCTGCCTTGTTGGACATCTCTATCAATGTAAACGGTGTACCTCAGTGTTCTGTCCTGAGCGTCGTCCTCTTTGGTATCACCATTAATCCTATAATGGCCTGTCTCCCGCCGAACATCTTCGATACCCTTTTCGTTGACGATTTTGCGATCTACTTATAAAACTACCGTCTGTCTGCTGCTGTACCATAACCTTAAAGCACGTTGTGAAATAAAACAATCTTATTAAAGCAATTATGGTATAATGCAACAGAGCAGTGTTACCCTCTGAGAGGAATTTTTTTGTGTTGACCGTGTTGTACCTAACGGAGGTGGCTTATCGGAAGTGAAAGTCAGAATTACGGAAATATTTGAACAGTAACAAACAAAATTTTGCCTATCTGCACTGTTTAACGGGTAAAGAAAACGGTCGCCAGCCTAACTAGGCAAGAGAATGATTAAGATTCTCGTTCAAGAAAATAGTTATTAGTAACTTTAATGGATAAACACAACCAATACTTTGTCACGCGAGTGCAGTGAACTCTTGACACATACGTATGTTTTAATATTGGAGCTAACATCTGGAGCACCACAAACTATTTGCAAAATTATAACAGATACCGAAACACACTATTACTTTCAGGGCTTACACAAACTGGATGGTCTTTATAACGTTATTATTACTATTCACTGCATAATCATTAATTTGGTATAGGTTAAGTCTCTCTCAGTTAAATACTCTACTATTTAAAATGAAAGTTAATTTGAATCCACTAACAGGTTGCTTCCCACTATCATTTCAATAAAGAAATTATGGTTTTCATAATTAATGGTCTTTCTGTTACTTGTTACCGAGCATTAACACAATAGACGAACTGTGGATCCTGGTATACTATTCATATGCACTTCTAATACACAAGAGAGACAAAAACTTAGCAAACATGAGTATATAACATTTCATACTGCAGTTTTCCACTCTTACTACATTGAGAGACAAAATTAACATATATGTAAGATACTGACTCACCTTCTGTGATTTACAACAGGCAGTAATGCGATCATTTACGAAGCTAAACTTTATAAGCCTCAGGCTTAAGAACTTTTAATTTGAAGTTGGCAACAATACATTAATAAGCAGTTTTATTAGGAAAATTACTTTCATCAAGCATCATTAACCTTAACTTTCTGTTTACAATGTTAAAGAGGCATCAATTAGCAAAACACTATGCTTTAATGTTGTTTCAGTAGGGACACTCGGAAATCACTTCAGTTCAAACGGAGGGGAACCTGAGAGGTGTTGTGATAAGGAGAAAAATCAAGGCAGGTACATAAATTCAGTTGTAAATTACCTTATATTTGAGCAAGCTAACACATCCATTTAGCTGATCCTTCACTGTACATCATTATAGTATTCCGTTACAGTTATTGCGCAGTGTGGTGGCAACTGCATGTTGGTAGGTGGATTCGCAGGTGGAATAGCTGGACTCTGTCCCTTCTTGGTGGCGATGATGAATACCAATTCCAGAATCGTCCCACATATTTATCCATCCATCCAAGGCATTGGTAGGTGGCAGAAAAAGCCTTTCTCGGAACCAGCATAATATGCAACATTTACATGGCAGTGCACAGTTTGGTAGCTCGTCCCGACTGGCGGCTCGTCCCCTACTGACTATTGTTCCACCTTTTCTACCTATACCAACCACAATTTGCGCGCGCTACACAGTTCCCTTCCCGAGGGGAACCACTACACCGTTTATATACTAAAGAACTAAGAACCCTAAGTGAGGATCAGCAGTTTACATAACAATAATCAAATACATTAAATAAAACAAAACATTTGCACATTTTGACATTTCTACCAAAAATTATTCACACAAAATTACAATCATATACAGTAAGTTTTGTACCCTCCAAATGAGACAAAGAATTCAAATGACAGATACACTACATTGCATAGAATCAAATCATGACATCAAAGTTTTAAACAAAGAAAAGAGTACACAATTTTGTGACATCTATTCAATCAAACATATTTACAGAAACTCAAAGATGTAACATTAAATAAAACAAAAGCAAAATAAATCCCTACATCATAAGAGCTGTGGTGTTACATACTGCAGTTCTCCACGGACTTGTCACATTCAGCGGCGTTTTCAGCGGTGTCTCGATCGTCGTTACTCATGGACGATCGTCCATGACTTTAATTTTTCCAGTGAGAAAACCATTTGTATGAATTTATGGTGGCGCAATTGGTTTTTTCCACCGTCTTTATATCTTGGCCCTGTTGCTCTTCTGTTCGTTGAAACAACCAAATTCCTGGAGTTCATGCTCGATAGGAAACTTCCTTGGTCCTCCCACGTGTTTTGCCTATCAGTATGCAGTCCCTCAATGTCGAACGTGTCCTCTGTGGTATTCCCTGGGGAGATAATCGAACCACACTCCTCCATTTGTACCGGTCCCTTGTCCATTCGAAACTAAGCTATAGGTGTTACGTTTATGCATATGCACATCCGTCCCTCTTAAGCCGTCTCAATGCCATCCTCCATCGTGAAATGTGTCTGGCCACTGGTGCCTTTTATACTAGCCTTGTTGAGAGTCTGTATGCAGGAGCTGCCAAGCTACGGCTGTCCTACCGCCATGAATTTCTCCTCAGCAGAAATGCCTACCATCCGTGACCACCCATCCTTTCCTCCTTCTTGGATGACTCTTTGATAGCCAGTTTTCCGTTCCCTCATGGAGTTCGCTTTCGGCTGTCGCTCCGGCAACTTCCTGCAACTTCCCCGGTGGGTGTGAACCTTTCACCACCTTGGCTTCGTGCTCACCTTGGCCTTCATTCGCTTCCTAAGGACACTGTTCCAGCCTCGCTCTATCGCCTTCAGTTTCACGACCTTGGCACGGAACTTCGAGGTAGTACACAGACGGCTCTAGGACTGACCGTGGTGTCGGTTGAGCCTTCGTCATTGGCATCGCCGTTTTCATGTTTCGGCTTCCGGAACACTGCTCAGCATTTACAGCAGAGCTCTTCGTCCCGTATCAGGCCACGCGATGCATCCGCCGACTCAGGGTTTTCAATTGCGTCATCATCTCCGACTCTCTCAGTGCCCTTCAAAGCCTCTATCTGCTGTACACCGTCCATCATTTAGTGCAGCCGGTCCAAGAAAGCTGTCACTTGCTCACTCTTGATGGAGCCACTGTGATGTTTATGCGGTTTCCTGGTCATGTCGGTCTGACAGGAAACGAGACCGCTGACGCTGCTGCCAAGCCTGCAGTCGTCGTACCTCAGCCCGCTAGTTGTTACATTCCCTCTGTTAGCAGAGGGCGTCACTCTGGCATTATCACTGGTCCTCCCTTCTTGGGAACAAGCTCCGGGTTATTAAGCCTCTCGCAGCGGCTTGGACGATCTCCTCTCTACCCTTTTGCCGTGTGGGGATCATTTTAGCTAGGTTGCATATCGTTCTTCATCATTTGTTAAGTGGTGCGTCCCCACCTCTTGCGACCAATTTTTGACGGTCTGTCATTTTCCGACGAAATGCTCTTTTCTTAACAACTTACTTTCTCATTTGTGTTTGCCGTCTGAGTCCATGGAAAAAAGGGGTAAGTCAAATTTTGTACATCTATCAAGAGGAACAAAAAATTTACTCTCCAGTAGTGTGTAACCAATTTAATTATGATGCGAAGTTTAATGATTGTAGAGGAAGCGCATTAGAAAAAAATAACAATTGAAATTACGTGATAAAATAGAACTGTTTAAGTTCTTGACGGTCTACATTTTTCGTAAGTCTTTGGCAAGAGCTCTGAAAATATAACCTCCGAATTGGTTACTTGCAAAATAATCTTGATATATCTTACAAAAAGTACCATATTACAGAACATTTACCATTACACGCTCGATGAGGCCATAGTCAGTTCGCTGCCGTTGAAACTCAGGTTCAACATTTACTTGTAGACTATCAGAGTGTTAAAAATCTACTAGTGTCCAAGCCCCATGGTAAGTTCTCCTGCACTTGAAAAGCTTATTTTCCTTCGGAACCAAAACTTCGGCGAGTGGTCCAGACTCCATGGTAGGAAATCCTATATTTGAACAACTTATCTTTCTTCGCAGTCAGAGTTTCTGTGAGTGGTCTTGTCTTGAAAGAATACTTCGGTTTGTAAGACGCTTTTCAAAAGGTATTACAGTCTCGTATAATTTCTTGTTGAACAGGAATGACTTTGTAAGGACTTGGATACATCCTTGCGGTTTCAAAAGCACTAAGCCAGTCTTCTGGTAACTCTGTAAAACTTTTTTTATCAAACCAAAGCTTTTTCCCCATTACATTTTAGAATGTCTTCTTATTCGAAACACTATTTTGACACTACTTAATCTCTCAAAGGTATGAAGGATGTACTGAAGGTCTAACAGCACTGCATAATTCTTATTCTGTCCTGAGCGCGAATTACAGAATGTTACAAGAACTGTTACTTTTGGCTCAGTAATTTCACGCACTTAATTGTGCAAAAAGCCGCTAACTGCATCCGCTCCTTTGTGCCTTACATCTCCAGTATAAGCGTACCGTATTGCATCACTGTTGGACCTTTGACGAATGTTGAAACTGTACAATAGTTCACGCTAGTCTAAAATATCAGTAGTGCAGATATTTGACTAGACTAGGTTTGACAGTCCCTGCATATTGCTTCATTTTTCACTACCTTTCACTTTCTTGAATGAAATTTAATAGCGCTAGCCTTCCGTACTAAGTAATTTAATGTTATTTCTAGTTTCTAACTTTTTCCTACCAGAGGTATTTTGCGAAAGCTTTACGCTCAAACACTTTAATTCTGTTCGATGTTGGGCACTTGTTGAGCAGGTATTAGAACGCGGATACGCAAATGATGAGTCGAATTAGCTGTTAAATATTTCTCCGGTGTATTACATACGTATAAGGGAACTTCAGGATATTTTCCTTTATGTAACTCACGACATTTTTTTATTGATACTTGTAGACTTAGAGAAAGTTTTTGACAATGTTGATTGGAATACTCTCTTTCAAATTCTAAAGGTAGCAGAGGTGAAATACAGGGAGCGAAAGGCTATTTACAATTTGTACAGAAACCAGATGGCAGTTATAAGACTCGAGGGACATGAAAGGGAAGCAGTGGTTGGGAAGGAAGTGAGACAGGGCTGTAGTCTCTCCCCGATGTTATTCAGTCTGTATATTGAGCAAGCAATAAAGGAAACAAAAGAAAAATTCGGAGTAGGAATTAAAATCCATGGAGAAAAAATAAAAACTTTGCTATTCGCCAATGACATTGTAATTCTGTCAGAGACCGCAAAGGACTTGGAAGAGCAGTTGAACGGAATGGACAGTGTCTTGAAAGGACGATGTAACATGAACATCAAAAAAAGTAAATTGAGGATAATGGAATGTAGTCGAATTGGGTCGGGTGATGCTGAAGGAATTAGTTTAGGAAATGAGGCACTTAAAGTGGTAAAGTAGTTTTGCTATTCGGGGAGCAAAACAACAGATGATGGTCGAAATAGAGAGGATATAATATGTAGACTGGCAATGGCAAGGAAATCGTTTCTGAAGAAGAGAAATTTGTTAACATCGAGTATAGATTTAAGTGTCAGGAAGTCGTTTCTGAAAGTATTTGTATGGAGTGTAGCCATGTATGGAAGTGAAACTTGGACGATAAATAGTTTAAACAAAAGAGAATAGAACTTTCGAAATGAGGTGCTACATAAGAATGCTGAAGATTAGATGGGTAGATCACATAACTAATGATTAAGTATTGAATAGGATTGGGGAGAAGAAGAGTATGTGGCACAAGTTGACAAAAAGAAGGGACCGGTTAGTAGGACATGTTCTGAGGCATCAAGGGATCACAAATTTAACATTAGAGGGCAGCGTGGAGGGTAAAAATCGTAGAGGGAGACCAAGAGATGAATACACTAAGCAGATTCAGACGGATGTGGGTTGCAGTAAGTACTGGAAGATGAAGAAGCTTGTACAGGATAGGGTTTCATGGAGAGCTGCATCAAACCAGTTTCAGGACTGAATACCTTAACAACAATAACGTCTTCTCGAAGGCAAATTCTGTCAGTCTTTCCGTCGCTGTAGTGGCCCTTTCATCCCTTAAAACATCTATGTGGTTTACATCTGCTGCCTCTTTTCTTTGAATATATCCCGAAGACAAAAAAAGGCGTGCATGCTAACCGGCCTTGGAGAGTACCGACATATCCTTCATTTTCGATGGTATAGTCCACATTCTGCGGTTTTTATTTCATGCGAAGCAATGAATGCCGTTTATCAAAGAGGAATTTCACTCATGGTGTCACTCGTTTGATTCTGACAATATGTCGAAAAGAGCAATTTCTGACATTAGCATCGTCATGCGTCGGTCTTCTTCAAGTAATTGGTATCACAGAAATTAAGCTGGTTAAATAGGGAGATTGATCATTTCATCTACCTCACAAACCAACATTCTTGATCTGCTGTTCTCCTTCATAGGGTCTGATTTGTTTAAAACAGGCAACAACTTGAGAGGTGGCACCTGCCCCTTCTCATATTTCTATCTTACTCTGAGTAATTCGATTTTTCTCTCTGATTGCATGCGGTGAAAATTTGCTATTCCTTCACACGTGTAGGTTACAAGACTGAGCTCTCGCTGCTCTGGACAGCCTGCTTTCCATTGGCTGTCTAATATACTTTTCTTTAATTGTAACTGTTTGACAAAAGTGCTGAAGTTCAAACTTCAACGTAACTTTCCGAGTTTAGTTGGCAATTAAGCGTTCTGCGTACAAGCGGCCTATGTTGCCTGTCTTCAGTAGTTTTAGCTAAAACTGACTGTATCGGAGTTACTGTATGACTTTGCTTGTTAAAATCAATCACTGTACCGTCAGTGATTGTGTGGAGAGCCTTCTTCATCTCCCTCAGAGGCGCATTTGTATTGTTAAGAAGTCTTTAGTCTGGAACAACCAGACCAGGATAATTTGTTTCGGACTATACTCGCGACATTATCATCACCACGACGGGACGTCGAAGCAACGATCCATCGCCTCCAGTACGCCATATCGTGTTCTTGCAGTTAAGAAGACAGCTGGGTAATGTATATCCGCAGCACCGGCAGATTTGGGATTTTCCTTGGCAATAATCAGAGCTCATCAGAGCGCGCCTGTTCGTCTTTTTCTAATTTTGTTCTGCCTTGGGTGTTCATTGAGTTCTCACTACTGTAGCAGCAATTAATGTTGGGTTGGCTGTGTGTTTCTCTTAAGATTTGACTTGCAAGGAATTGGCTCCAAATACCACTTCATCATAAATGACACAGTCCTGTTTAGGGACAACTCCATCTTCACAGCATTTATTTGAGTATCCAATTTGAGCCAATTTGATGTATTGTCTATGTTCCATGTGTTTTGTTTATTATTTTGAGTTTAGTCATAATAAATCCGATAGTTATTTTGGACAGAACTGTCATTCTGTTAATCGGTAGAGCTACCTTTTCATTTCTTACGTTAATGAAACTTTCCTTTATTTAACTTATTTATCAAATTAAATTATTGCAGGTGTCAAACTCTTTTCTACTCCACTTGCAGGGTCGATTACAGTCAGTTCGCATTTCCTTTAAATCCATGTGCAACAGCAAAAGTCGGAGTTAGAATAAGGGGGGCTTAGAGCATCATTTATACACTCCTGGAAATTGAAATAAGAACACCGTGAATGCATTGTCCCAGGAAGGGGAAACTTTATTGACACATTGCTGGGGTCAGATACATCACATGATCACACTGACAGAACCACAGGCACATAGACACAGGCAACAGAGCATGCACAATGTCGGCACTAGTACAGTGTATATCCACCTCTCGCAGCAATGCAGGCTGCTATTCTCCCATGGAGACGATCGTAGAGATGCTGGATGTAGTCCTGTGGAACGGCTTGCCATGCCATTTCCACCTGGCGCCTCAGTTGGACCAGCGTTCGTGCTGGACGTGCAGACCGCGTGAGACGACGCTTCATCCAGTCCCAAACATGCTCAGTGGGGGACAGATCCGGAGATCTTGCTGGCCAGGGTAGTTGACTTACACCTTCTAGAGCACGTTGGGTGGCACGGGATACATGCAGACGTGCATTGTCCTGTTGGAACAGCAAGTTCCCTTGCCGGTCTAGGAATGGTAGAACGATGGGTTCGATGACGGTTTGGATGTAGCGTTCACTATTCAGTGTCCCCTCGACGACCACCAGAGGTGTACGGCCAGTGTAGGAGATCGCTCCGGGTGTTGGCCCTGTGTGCCTCGGTCGTATGCAGTCCTGATTGTGGCGCTCACCTGCACGGCGCCAAACACGCATACGACCATCATTGGCACCAAGGCAGAAGCGACTCTCATCGCTGAAGACGACACGTCTCCATTCGTCCCTCCATTCACGTCTGTCGCGACACCACTGGAGGCAGGCTGCACGATGTTGGGGCGTGAACGGGAGACGGCCTAACGGTATGCGGGACCGTAGCCCAGCTTCATGGAGACGGTTGCAAATGGTCCTCGCCGATACCCCAGGAGCAACAGTGTCCCTAATTTGCTGGGAAGTGGCGGTGCGGTCCCCTACGGCACTGCGTAGGATCCCACGGTCATGGCGTGCATCCGTGCGTCGCTGCGGTCCGGTCCCAGGTCGACGGGCACGTGCACCTTTCGCCGACCACTGGCGACAACATCGATGTACTGTGGAGACCTCACGCCCCACGTGTTGAGCAATTCGGCGGTACGTCCACCCGGCCTCCCGCATGCCCACTATACGCCCTCGCTCAAAGTCCGTCAACTGCACATACGGTTCACGTCCACGCTGTCGCGGCATGCTACCAGTGTTAAAGACTGCGATGGTGCTCCGTATGCCACGGAAAACTGGCTGACACTGACGGCGGCGGTGCACAAATGCTGCGCAGCTAGTGCCATTCGACGGCCAACACCGCGGTTCCTGGTGTGTCCGCTGTGCCGTGCGTGTGATCATTGGTTGTACAGCCCTCTCGCAGTGTCCGGAGCAAGTATGGTGGGTCTGACACACCGGTGTCAATGTGTTCTTTTTTCCATTTCCAGGAGTGTATATGAAGATTCCAGAAGGGTTTATTGTTAAATACACTGCTAGGCCCGGCACCTCGCAAACTGGTATATGCAGTCGCTGCTTCTAATGAGACATTGCCCTAAGGTGCCCACAAACATGCCTTATTCTGACATAGCATTTTCTCTTGTTATCTTATTGATTAACAAATGACTTCTCGCCTCATTTTCTTACGATCCATATATTTTAAAGGAGAACAACACTATATGACATTACAAGCTAAACGATGTTACTATAAGAAAACTACACAGGGTAAGAAACTAAACCGATCACGTTTCCACTCAGAACCGAACTGACCTAAACGGCATAACGTAAACTGTAGAAGCTAACCATGGATTTGCCCAATTCTTTCCGAGGGATGATCGACTTACAACGTTCTTTCTCTTACCAATAAAAGTGCAACTCTTTGTATCTCGCAGCGCTGCCGTGTTATTTGAAACTAATTTTAACCGCTTTCTAGTATCGACGGCTGGCCATCAGAATGTGCGATAAACTGACGTTCTAATTAAATAGATGGAACCCGATTTTTCCGTGTAGTCTCCATACATGACCTGTTGTTGTTGTTGTTGTTGTGGTCTTTAGTCCTGAGACTGGTTTGATGCAGCTCTCCATGTTACCCTATCCTGTGCCAGCATCTTCATCTCCAGTACCTACTGCAGCCTACATCCTTCTGAATCTGCTTAGTGTATTCATCTTTTGGTCTCCCTCTACTTTTTTTACCCTCCACGCTGCCCTCCACTACTAAATTGGTGATCCCTCGATGTCTCAGAACATGTCCTACCAACCGATCCCTTCTTCTAGTCAAGTTGTGCCACACGCTCCTCTTCTCCCCAATTCTATTCAATACCTCATTAGTTATGTGATCTACCCATCTAATCTTCAGCATTCTTCTGTAGCACCACATTTCGAAAGCTTCTATTCTCTTCTTGTCTAAACTATTTATCGTCCATGTTTCACTTCCATACATGGCTACACTCCATACAAATACTTTCAGAAACGACTTCCTGACACTTAAATCTATACTCGATGTTAGTAAATTTCTCTTTTTCAGTAAGGCTTTCCTTGCCATTGCCAGTCTACATTTTATATCCTCTCTACTTCGACCATCATCAGTTATTTTGCTCCCCAAATAGCATAACTCTTACTACTTGAAGTGTCTCATTTCCTAATCTAATTCCCTCAGCATGACCCGATTTAATTTGACCGCATTCCATTATCCTAGTTTTGCTTTTGTTGATGTTCATCTTATATCCCGTTCTCAAGACATTGTCAATTCCGTTCAACTGCTCTTCCAAGTCCTTTGCTGTCTCTGACAGAATTACAATGTCATCGGGGAACCTCAGAGCATTTATTTCTTCTCCATGGATTTTAATACCTACTCCGAATTTGTCTTTTGTTTCCTTCACTGCTTGCTCAATATACAGATTGAATAACATTGGGGAGAGACTGCAAACATTTCTCACTCCCTTCCCAACCACTGCTTTCGTTTCATGTCCCACGACTCTTATAAATGCCATCTGGTTTCTGTACAAATTGTAAATAGCCTCTCGCTCCATCTATTGTAAGAATTTGAAAGAGAGTATCCTAATCAACATTGTCAAAAGATTTCTCTAAGTTTACAAATGCTAGAAACGTAGGTTTGCCTTTCCGTAATCTGTCTTCTGAGATAAGTTCCAGGGTCAGTATTGCCTCACGTGTTCCAACATTTCTACGGAATCCAAACTGGTCTTCCCCGAGGTCGGCTTCTATCAGTTTTTCCAATCGTCTGTAAAGAATTCGCGTTAGTATTTGCAGCTGTGACTTATTAAACTGATAGTTCGGTAATTTTCACATCTCTCTACACCTGCTTTCTTTGGGATTGGAATTATTATATTCTTCTTGAAGTCTGATGGTATTTCGCCTGTCTCATACATCTTTCTCACCAAATGCTAGAGTTTTGTCAGGACTGGCTCTCCCAAGGCTGTCAGTAGTTCTAATGGAATGTTGTCTACTCCCGTGGTCTTGTTACGACTTAGGTCTTTCCGTGCTCAGTCAAACTCTTGACGTAGTATCATATCTCCCGTTTCATCTTCATCTACATCCTCTTCCATTTCCATAATATTGTCCTCAAGAACAGCGCCCTGTATAGACCCTCTATATACTCCTTCCACCTTCCTGCTTAGAACTGGGTTTCCAACTGAGCTCTTGATATTCATACAAGTGGTTATCTTTTCTCCAAAGGTCTCTTTAATTTTCCTGTAGGCAGTATCTACAGTGTGTTACAAAAATGACTGGTATATTTGAAACGGCAATACAAACTAAACGAGCAGCGCTAGAAATACACCATTTGTTGCAATATGCTTGGGACCACAGTACATTTTCAGGCAGACAAACTTTCGAAATTACAGTAGTTACAATTGTCAAGAACAGATGGCGCTGCGGTCTGGGCAACTCTATAGTACGATATTTTCCACATATCCACCATGCGTAGCAATAATATGGCGTAGTCTCTGAATGAAATTACCCGATATCTTTGACAACGTGTCTGGCGGAATGGCTTCACATGCAGATGAGATGTACTGCTTCAGATGAGATGTACTGCTTCAGCTGTTCTATTGTTTCTGGATTCTGGCGGTACACCTGGTCTTTCACGTGTCCCCACAGAAAGAAATCACAGGGGTTCATGTCTGGCGAACAGGGAGACCAATCGACGCCGCCTCCTGTATGTTTCGGATAGCCCAAAGCAATCACATGATCATCGAAATATTCATTCAGGAAATTAAAGACGTCGGCCTTGCGATGTGGCCTGGCACCATCTTGCATAAACCACGAGGTGTTCGCAGTGTCGTCTAAGGCAGTTTGTACCGGCACAAATTCACAAAGAATGTCCAGATAGCGTGATGCAGTAATCGTTTCGGATCTGAAAAATGGGCCAATGATTCCTTTGGAAGAAATGGCGGCCGAGACCAGTACTTTTTGAGGATGCAGGGACGATGGGACTGCAACATGGGGCTTTTCGGTTCCCCATATGCGCCAGTTCTGTTTATTGACGAAGCCGTCCAGGTAAAAGTAAGCTTCGTCAGTAAACCAAATGCTGCCCACATGCATATCGCCGTCATCAATCCTGTGGACTATATCGTTAGCGAATGTCTCTCGTGCAGCAATGGTAGCGGCGCCGAGGGGTTGCCACGTTTGAATTTTGTATGGATAGATGTGTAAACTCTGGCGCATGAGACGATACGTGGACGTTGGCGTCATTTGGACCGCAGCTGCAACACGGCGAACGGAAACTCGAGGCCGCTGTTAGATCACCTGCTGCACTAGCTGTGCGTTGCCCTCTGTGGTTGCCGTACGCGGTCGCCCTACCTTTCCAGCACGTTCATCCGTCACGTTCCCAGTACATTGAAGTTTTTCAAACAGATCCTTTATTGTATCGCCTTTCGGTCCTTTGGTTACATTAAACCTCCGTTGAAAACTTCGTCTCGTTGCAACAACACTGTGTTCTACGCGGTGGAATTCCAACACCAGGAAAATCCTCTGTTCTAAGGAATAAACCACGTTGTCCACAGCACACTTGCACATTGTGAACAGCACACGCTTACAGCAGAATGACGACGAACAGAATGGCACACCCACAGACTGCGTTGTCTTCTATACCTTTCACATCACTTGCAGCGCCATCTGTTGTTGAAAATTGTAACTACTGTAATTTCGAAAGTTTGTCCGCCTGAAAATGTACTGTTGTCCCAAGCATATTGCAACAAACGGTGTATTTCTATCGCTGCTCGTTTAGTTTGTATTGCTGTTTCAAATATACCGGTCATTTTTGAAACACCCTGCATCTTACCCCTATTGAGATAAGCCTCTACATCCTTACATTTGTCCTCTAGCCAACCCTGCTTAGCCATTTTGCACTTCCTGTCGATCTCATTTTTGAGACGTTTGTATTCCTTTTTTCCTGCCTCATTTATTGCATTTTATAGTTTCTCCTTTCATCAATTAAATTCAATATTTCTTCTGTAGCTCAGGGATTTCTACTAGCCCTCGTCTTTTTACCTACTTGATCTTCTGCTGCCTTTACTACTTCATCCGTCAAAGCTACCCATTCTTCTTCTACTGCATTTCTTTCCCCCCATTCCTGTCAACTGTTCCCTTATGCTCTCCCTGAAACACTGTACAACCTCTGGTTTAGTCAGTTTATCCAGGTCCCATCTCCCTTAATTCCCACATTTTTGCAGTTTCTTAAGTTTTAATCTACAGTTCATAACCAATAGATTGTGGTCAGAATCCACATCTACCCCCGAAAATGTATTACAATTTAAAACCTGGTTCTTAAATCTCTCTCTTACCATTCTATAATCTATTTGATACCTTTTAGTATCTTCAGGCTTCTTCCATGTATACAACCTTCTTTCATGATTCTTTAACCAAGTGTTAGCTATGATTAAGTTATGCTTTGCGCAAAATTCTACCAGACGGCTTTCTCTTTCTTTCGCCTACTATGTTTCCTTTTCTCCCTTTTCCTACACTTGAATTCCAGTCACCCATGACTATTAAATTTTCGTCTCCCTTCACTATTTTAATAATTTCATTTATCTCCTCATACATTTCATCAATTTCTTCGTCATCTGCAGAGCTAGTTGGCATATAAACTTGTACTACTGTAGTAGGAGTGGGCTTCGTGTCTATCTTGGCCACAATAATGCCTTCACAATGTTGTTTGTAGTAGCTTACCCGCATTCCTATTTTTTATTGATTATTATAGTTACTCTTGCATTACCCCTATTTGATTTTGTATTTATAACCCTGTATTCACCTGACCAAAAGTCTTGTTCCTCCTGCCACCGAAGTTCACTAATTCCCACTATATCTAACTGTAACCTATCCTTTTCCCCTTTTAAATTTTCTAACCTACCTGCCCTGTTAAGTTATCTGACATTCCACGCTCCGACCCGTAGAACGCCAGTTTTCTTTCTCCTGATAACGACGTCCTCCTGAGTATTCCCCACCCGGAGATCCGAATGGGGGACTATTTTACCTCCGGAATATTTTACCCAAGAGGACGCCATCATCATTTAACCATACAATAAAGCTGCATGCCGTCGGGAAGAATTACGGCTGTAGTTTCCCCTTGCTTTCAGCCGTTAGCAGTACCAGAACAGCAAGGCTATTTTCGTTAGTGTTACAAGGCCAGATCAGTCAATCATCCAGATTGTTGTCCCTGCAACTACTGAAAAGGCTGGTGCCCCTCTTCAGGAACCACAAGTTTGTCTGGCCTCTCAACAGATACCCCTCCGTTATGGTTGCACCTACGGTACGGCTATCTGTATCGATGAGTATCTGTATTGATGAGGCACGCAAGCCTTCCCACCAACGCCAAGGTCCGTGGTTCATGGGGGGGGGGGGACCTACAATATTTAATTGTGATGACTGCATAGCGTATTGTTTTTTATAAGGAAAAAAGGATCAGAGCCTATATATGCTGTGATTGGTCGAAATAATGCTTCGAGTTAGTCTGAGAATTGACACAGAAACAGAAATGTTATTCAGCAAAGATAATGATTTAATTGCCCTTTATCCACCATTTGGCTGCACAGTATTTGTAACAAGGCAGAGGCAGTGATATTTTACCTATACAGGAAACCGTTATATGCCAGCCGAAATAAATATGGATGTCTCGTGATGGGAAGTAGAGTGTAGTTGGTGCTCATAGTGTACGTTCGAAACATTATTGTTTGCTACACTTGTTTCACGCCCAGTTGATTGAGTGCGTAACGACATCAGCCGCTTGGTTAGCCACTGTTGCCCGAATCACGGGAACTAGCGGAGTAGCGCATTCAATAAAACACTGGGTTCGTTTCTCAAAATTGGTATCCGAGTACGTCGATTTAGTTTTCCGTCGTTCCTGTAAATCATTTGAGACAGATATCCTGATTGATCCTTCAACGAGGCCATGGTTGACGTCCGTCGCCAACCTCTTCAATCCGAATTTGCGTTCCTGCTTAAGCGAAACCTAAATCCTTTTCATTCTTCCTTCAGACTGACGAGTTTTTATATTCAAGTATTACTGCCTTATTAACTTAGCAGTCAAGTCCGATAAGATTTCACACACATTTGAACATTTTTTTTAATAAACTCAAAAGTCTGCATTCCCTGAACCATAGACATCGTTCGCCGGACGCTAAGGTCATCAGTCACTAATCTTAAATACTTGAATGTATTCTCAGCGAAGACTTGGAACGCTGGACGCTTCTTGCTGCCTACAGCTTTTATGAGCAGTTACCTGTACTCTAATAACACTCGTTAAATTATGCTAAATTATGTCACAGTGCATACTTCTCCATAACCAGAGACTGCTGACTGATCAGCTGTCAATACTGACTAAATCCAAGAGACAACTCGCACGTTCCGGCATCTGTGGCTCATTTACGAAACGCGTGCTACATCAACACTTACAAAGTTATTACGGCGACGTTCTTTGTTCGTTGTTTTAGGACTGTCTAGTAACTTTGCGAGTGTCTCTTGTCTGTTACTACTTTTGTCTGGTTTTCTGCCAACATTTGCGTTACATAGAATAGCAAGCCCTTTCTGAGTAAGCCTCTTCTATGCATCACTGCGATTTTAGCCAACGTGGTTGGGAGTGTCATCGATCTTACTTGTGATAGTTACATATAAGGAAGTAGTCACAATCGCAAAATATTATTTATTAAAATAATCGGCTTCGGCACCTTCAGTAGGCTGACTTTAGATTAATTGTACTGTAAAGTTTGTTATAGCGCATGATAATTCTATTGGTAAACTTGAATTTAAAGCTAAGCACTTTTCGTAATGACCTGCATTGTTTATTTAAAAAGCAGTAGTTGTGTAATGATGTACACATAACTCTACTGTTAGTTTTATATTTCATTTGCAAGTCATAAATACTTTTACGCGACGAGAGATTCCAGTGCTTGCAGATGACGTAATGCAGCAGTTTGGCGCGCCATCTAACACTATCTAACGCGTGGCAGTACCGTCATCGTATTGACAGCACGCAGCTACTCAGATTGTCGCCAGCCCCCTAAAATGGGTGAACAACACGCATTCATAGAGTAATCTTTGTACATTTTATGCAAGACTGCCTCCCTAACTACCGTACACTTTTACAGTCTCTACAGAAGATAGTCTACTATACGTGCCGGTGCTGGTATTTTAAGTAAACGATAATTTGCGATCTTGACTGTTTCTCCATAAGTAATTATATCTGTTATTAGCAAACCATTTCCTGTGCCTGGTTCTGCTAAAGATTTATTTATCAGTGTTAATCTTTGTACATTTACAGTGTTTATCTTTGTACATTTTATGCAAGACTGCCTCCCTAAATACCGTACACTTTTACCGTCTCTACAGAAGATAGTCTACTATACGTGCCGGTGCTGGTATTTTAAGTAAACGATAATTTGCGATCGTGACTGTTTCTCCATAGGTAATTATATATGTTATTAGCAAACCATTTGCTGTGCCTGGTTCTGCTAAAGATTTCTTTATCAGTGTTAATCTCTCATGTCGTATTGGATTGAGCAGACTACGAAAACGCCTTGACACGTCACAATCGTATTAGAAACGGTAACTCAAGCTGAGTGCGATGTCGGTCAGATCAATGCACTTCCTAGCTAAGAATTCCAGTCCAGTATTTCGGTACTTATGCCTTACTTTCCAAAGTCCCCAAAGATTTCTTCCTAAACTTACATGAATTACTATCTTTTATATATAATTCGAAGAGAGACAGGACTGAAAAAGACTGTAATGTGAACAATATGTCAGATGTAAATTAAAAAGAACTCTTTCAGGAACAAAGAGGTCTGTAATGATATAAACATTTCCAACACGCAGACAAGCCCTTAAGAAAGGCTGCTAAACACTTTAAGAAATAAATATCTGACAGCAGTACCCGGGAGTCATATTTCACAGTACCTTCGTAGTACTACACAAAGACACAAACGTCATTGGCAGGTTATTCACCATTACGTGGAAAGCTTGTAAACTGAAGTGGCACTTAAAACATGGTATGCAACCTCCACGCAATGTGTCTCAGGAATACCGTGTCTACAGATTTTGATACATCCACTTGCGATACTCTCTCTCTCTCTCTCTCTCTCTCTCTCTCTCTCTCTCTCTCTCTCTCTCTCTCTATCTCTATATGTACGTCTCTGACTTGCGGTAATGACCATGCTGCGTAGACTGTGACTGCTGTCTTCTGCGCAGCGACCGCCTATCAATATCGGGGTTGTGGTTATGAATTGGATCTGTCTCTATAAATACAGTGAAGCGTCAAATATGCCGGTATGAACATGCGTTTTCAAATGCAGAGATACGCAAACCGGCAGAATACGTCGCTGCTGTCGACAGCACCATCAGCACCATTATAAGACAAAAAGTGCTTGGTGCAGTTGTCAGATCGATCAGTGCTGCTACAATACCCGGTTATTGACATTTAAGTGCGTTTTCACGTACTGTTATACTCTGAGAACGAGCGATGCGACACACTATCTCCGAGATAGCGATGAAGTGGGGATTTTTCCATACACGAGTGTACCGTGAATATCAGGAATATGGTAAAACATAGCTGCCGCCCGAGAAAGATCCTGCAACAACGGGACCAACGACGACTGAAGAGAATCGTTCAACGTGAATGAAGTGCAACCCTTCCGCAAATTTCAGTGCTGGGCCATCAACAAGTGTTAGCGTGCGAACCATTCAACGAAACATCATCGACATGCGCTTTCGGAGCCGAAGGCTCACTCGTGCACCCTTGATGACTGCACGACACAAAGTCTTACTCCTCGCCTGGGCCCGTGAATACCGAAATCGGACTGTTGAAGACTGGAAACATGTTGCCTGGTCGGGCGAGTCTCGTTTCAAATTGTATTGTGCGGATTGAAGTGTACGTATATGAAGACAAACTCTGGAATCCTTGAACACTGCAAGTCAGCGGACCACTGTTCAAAGTGATGGAGGCTCTGTAATAGGGCGTGTAAGCTGGAGTTATATGGGACCCCTGATACGTCTAGATACCACTCTGTTAGGTGACACGTAGTGAGCATTCCGTCTTATCACCTGCATCCATTAATGTCCATTGTGCATTCCGACAGACTTTGGCAATTCCAGAAGGACAAAGCCATATCCCACACGTCCAGAACTGCTACAGAGTGGCTCCCAGAACACTCTTCTGCGTTTAAACACTTCCGCTGGTCACCAAATTCCCCATACATTAATTAAGCATACCTGGGACGCCTTTCAACGTGCTGTTCAGATCTTCACCCACTCTTACTCTTATGAATTTATGGGCAGCTCTGCAGGTTTCACGGTGTCAGTTCCCGCCAACACTACTTCAGACATTAGTCAAGTCCATGAAGCATCGTGTTGCGGCACTTCTGCGTACTCGCGGTGGCCCCACACAATGTTAGGCAAATGTACCAGTTTCTTTGGCTCTTCAGTGTATTATCTACAACGGACGGCTCTTTCCCAGTGAAGTTCGATAAGCATACCGTGTTTAAAAGTGGAAATGTCCAAAATGTTACAGATAGCTTTCTGAATAACGTAACTGAAAATTTGTCGAAATGTGTAACGCGTATTCAGTTCCTAAGGCTATTGCCACCTCTTTAGATCTTATCAAAATAAATTTTTTCTATGCCAGAAACAGAAAACAAGAAGCAACGAACAAGTAATTATCATGACGATTTCAATATTAATAGACCTATATATTATAAATTCCGAGTCATCTGTATTGGTTACAGTGCCTCCAAAATATAATAACCATGTATCGTGAAAAATACCTTGATATCAATCTTCTCTGAATGCCATACAAAATGTACGGCTATATAATAATTACTCAGATTACTTTTCATTCGAGCGAGTAACGTCAAAGTTCTAGAGCGGGCCACTGCATACTGTCAGGGGAATTCCCGTGCATAAAACATTCCAGGCTGCTTAACATCCCCACAGAGTATGAAAGCCCTACCTTCTTCCCTGTCGTAACTTCTACAGGTTTTGGGTCGTTTAATTGCAGTATTTTATTCTTTGTTAGATATTGCTTACCGTCTCTCGTTCTGGTAACTACCTACCAAGATAAAAGTGTTATACATGTGACGACGTCTACCTCATAGTAACTTCAGCTGAAGTGTTTCACAATAACAAATAAAAATTTTTATACAAAAAGTAAAAATCAATCAGAAATCCAAATAAGGCAACTAGCGTCGGGAGAAGTGCTGGAATCCTTCCTAGTTATATTGGAGAAGGTCCTACTAAAGGCAGATTTTACGCTATCTTCCTGCGATCTGTAATAGCCTACGTCCTGATCTGAGTTATTCTTTGGTTACCACTAACATTGTTGCTCCGTTAAAGAAATGCAGGAAAAGATGCAGTGTTGATTTTTGTACTTGTAACCTTTGCTCTCAAGTCGTTGTTCGTTATTTAGCAGGCACTGAAAGCAGACTGGGTAGACGGTAGCACACCATAACATGCAGAAATAAGTGGAGGTAATACAGATCACTCATACAGTTGATAACTTAGTTTTACCCCAGATTTTTTTAAAATTAAATGTATGAAAATTACAGTGATTCTCTAATTACATGGTAATAATAGTGATAATGATTCGAGGTTATTGCAGTGACTTGTATTCTTTCAGTTAGTAGTACAAACGTTATTTAACATAGTTCAGAAGTCAATAAGAATCTCAAATGAGGGTACTAGTGCGCTTTCATGAAGACGCAATTTTTAAATTTACCCAGTAGTTTCCACATCGATATACTCAAAAAATAAAACCAGGAGAAAGTCATAGATACACTATGTGAGCAAACGTATCAGGGCACTGGCTGAAAATGACTAACAGTTCGAGGCACCTCCCATCGGTAATGCTGGATTTCGATATGGAGTTGGCCCACCCTTAGCCTTGATGACAGCTTCCACTCTCGCAGGCATATGCTCAATCAGGTACTGGAAGGTTTCTTGGGGAATTACAGCCAATACTTCACGGAGTGCTGCACTGAGGAGAGGTATCGATGTCAGTGGGTGAGACCAGGCTCGACGTCGGCGTTCCCAACATCCAAAAGATGTTCTATAGGATTCAGGTCAAGACTCTGCGCATGCCAGTCCATTACAGGGATGTTAATGTCGAATAACCACTCCGCAATAGGCCGTTCATTATGAACAGGTACTCGATCGTGTTGAAAGACGCAATTGCGGTCCACGAATTTTTCGTCAACAGCGGGAAGCAAGAAGGTGCTTAAAACATCAATGTAGGCCAGTGCTGTGAAGGATCCACGCAAAATAACAACGGATGCAAGCCCTCTCCATGAAAAACACGACCATACCATAATACCACCACCTCCGAATTATACTGTTGGCACTACACACGCTGGCAGATAACGTTCATCGGGCATTCGCCATACACACACCCTGTCGTCGGATCGCCACCTTGCTTATCTTGTTGTGCTTTGCACTGTTCAGTCGTCCCATGTTTGCAATCCTTACACCAAGCGTCGCTTGGCCTTTATCGGCATGATGTGTGACTTATGAGCAGCCGATCGACCATGAAATGCAAGTTTTCTCACCTCCAGGCTAACTGTCGTAGTACTTGCAGTGGATCCTCCTGCAGTTTGGAATTCCTGTCTGATGGTCTGGATAGATGTCTGCCTATAACATATTACGACCCTCTTCAACTGTCGGGGTTCTCTGTCAGTCAACAGACAGTTTAGGCTGTAAGCTTTTGGGCTGTAGGTGTCCCTTCACTATAACTTCCCTGTAAGACCGGAAACAGTGGGTTCAAATGACTCTGAGCGCAATGGGGCTTAACTTCTGAGGTCATCAGTCCCCTAGAACTTAGAACTACTTAAAGCAACTAACCTAAGGACATCACACACATCCATGCCCGAGGCAGGATTCGAACCTGCGACCGTAGCGGTCATGCGGTTCCCGACTGTAGCTCCTAGAACCGCTCGGCCACTCCGGCTGGCGGAAACAGTGGACATTGGGATGTTTAGGACTGTGTAAATATCGCGTACAGACGTATGACACAAGTGACACCCAATCACCTGACCACTTTGTGAGTTCCGCGGAGCGCCCCATTCTATTCTCTCACGATGCACCTAATGTGAAAAACGTATGTTTTTGGGGATGTCTGAGTACTTTTGCTAACCGGAGTTGCCGTGGGCTACAGTGTGGAGCCGAGCGACCGCTAAGGTAGTGGATCTCTGTTTTGGAAGGAAGAAACAGAGAGGATGAAACATGATGTTGCAGATACCCTACTCTTTCTCGAGTCGCTGAGTTTGAACATCTCCATCTCAAGATGGCACAATACACGTGGCACAATACACCTTACTTCACAAGCAGTGCTACCATCTTCAGCCATATATTCGCGATGAAGACATAGGTTACTGACAAAATACGAAATATTCTTCCATTGTATCAAATCTGGATCTGTCTAATACTTTATCTACGTTTGCGAGCATGGGGCAGGCTTCCGTATCAAAAAAACGTAATTGAAACAAATGTACACAAATCGAAATATTTGGAGATATTTCACTAAGCTCGAAACCTTCATGTGACTTATGACATATGACAAACCACCCGTAATGCAGTGATGAAATACATTTTGCAACTAGACTGTTGTGTGCCCTGCTGGCTCCCTTCCAGTCGGTAAAGCAATATGAGGTGTATATTCACACGCGAGCTGCAAGTTGACACAGAGCGAGCCGTGACTGAAATGCAGTGTAAATAGCACTGTTTTCACAGCAGCAGAACAAACACAGCAGCTAGCAGCAGGGCATAGGCAGCCGAGTCTCAGTAAACGTGTCTCGTATCTGCTGGGTGCGTTTGCTTTCCCAACCGTAACGTCCACAACAGCTTTTTGGGAGTGTCATCTTGTTGACAGCGTAAGATGCTCGCAAATGTTAGAAACTTCTGAACTACACTAGCCAGCAAATATGTTCACAGAGATTTCGCTCATATGACAATATGACGTTTTCAAGGATTGTGGACGTTATTATGCAAATATCGTTAAAACGCTGTAACAACTACGTATAAAAAGGCCACGGTTTGGGGGTGCCTTGGTGCTCGGTTCGTATTTGGGCTAGCAGAGGCGGGAAAAAAATATATGGTTTAGCCCGGACAAGCGGCCATTTGTACAACCATTCGAACATCTGTCTTGCTGCAGTTATGTTGCGGTGCATTAAGAAAGGTTTGTAAAACTAACCGGAGTTGACGCCCAGTCAAATTGTGCGAGTAGAATAATTATTTTTGTGAACAAATTTATTTGAGCTTAAATTAAGGGTCAGCTAAATACACCTTAGGCATGTCCAACGTTTCGATTTTATTTGCAAAAAGATCACCCTTAAATAATTCCGGGCGGGAGCGAGACTGATGTTTAAATTCTGATCCTTCGGTGTATCGGATCGCAGTCTAAGGTAAGTTTTAACACTCTGAGAAAAATGTTGATACGTTTCGGTTTAACATGCAAAAAACACGTTTTCCTGGGAGTTTTCTGAAAAGCGCCAATTCTGTTCCTTTACCTACACACCCCAGACAAAGTGTTTCCTCACCCCGGTTCCTAGAACTCTTGAAGATCGATGTTGAACATGGATGTTGTATTGCAGACACAGTCCCTTTGCCTGTTCAGAGATGTCACTAAACCCGCCCAAAGACGTAAACAACCATGCATGAGCAGCACCGATTAGACGGAGGGGGTGGTCCAACAGCCGATTAGTTCCAGTCACTCCAGCAGGAAGGAGGTACACGGCTCGTGTTGTCTGTAGTTCAACCGTGCCGAGACGGTCAATACCGCGGTTCTATCGCGTCCGCATTGTTACTTTGCGCCAGGAAGGCCTCTCAACAAGGGAAGTGTCCAGGGGTCTCGGAATGAACCAAAGCGATGTTGTTCGGACATGGAGGACGTACAATGAGACAGGAACTCTCGATGACTTGCCTCGCTCAGGCCACCTAAGGGCCACGATTGCTGAGGGTGACCGCTACCTACGATTATGGCACGTAGGAACCCAGACAACAGCAACGTGACCATGTTGAATAATTATTGTCTTGCAACCACAGTACGTCTTGTTACGACTCAAACTGTGCGCAATAGGTTGCATGATGCGCAACTTCACTCCCGACGTCCATGGAAAGGTCAATCTTTGTAATGGCGACACCGTGTAGCGCGGTACGGATAGGCCCAACAACATGCCGAATGGACCGCTCAGGATTCGCATCATGATCTCTTCATCGATAAATTTCGCATATGCCTTCAACCTGAAAATCTTCGTCGAAGTGTTTAGAGGCAACCCTGTTAGGCTGAACACCTTACACACAATGTCCAGCGAGTGCAGCACGATGGACGTTCTCTGCTGTTTTGGGGTGCGCCGCTGGTGATCATGGAAGGCGCAGTAGCGGCTGTACGATACGTAAATGCCATCCTCTGACCGATACAGCAACTATATCGGCAGCATATTGGCAAGGCACTCTTCTTCATGGACGACAATTCGCGCCCCCATCGTTCACGTCTTGTGAATGACTTCCTTCAGGGTAACGACATCGCTTGACTAGAGTGGCCAGCATGTTCTCCAGACATGAACCCTAACGAACATGCCTGGGATGGACTGAAAAGGACTTTTTATGGACGACGTGACTCACCAACCACTCTGAGGGATATATGTCGAATCCCACTGAGGTGTGGGACAATCTGGACCAACAGTGCCTTGATTAACTTGTGGATAGTTTGTAACGACGAATACAGGCATACATCAATGCAAGAGGACGTGCGACTGGGTATTAGAGGTACCGGTGTGTACAGCAGTCTGGACCACTACCTTTGAAGGTCTCGCTGTATGGTGGTACTAATGGAAAGTGTGGTTTTAATGAGCAATAAAAAGGGGCAGAAATGATGTTTATGTTGATCTCTCTTTCAGTTTTATGTAAGGTTCCGGAACACTCTGAACCGAGGTAATGCTAAACTTTTTAGCTGTGTGTAGTGCGAATCGGTTAAAACAACGCACCGAGGTCGCTAAATTGATAAAGTTAAAACAAATTGCTTTTAACCAATAAATTTTATCCGCTGTCGAAATACGAGGTTTAAAGTCGATCAGCTATAGCTCATAAGATTCTTTTTTATGTGAAATGAATGCGCAGAAACTGTTCAGTAATTATAAAATACTTTATTACGATAAAACGGAAAACTCACTTTCATAAATGTATATTCATTCAGATTTTGCGTGTAAAAAACACGTTTTGGAGGGTTTTTTATGCATGCCAATTCTATGTTTCATGCTTATACGAATCGGTCCAAAATTTGTAAGAAGGCAGACCAACATACTTAACTAATAGTCGTCCTGCTCTGTTGAGAATGCTTTATCCGCTGCAACGATATAGCCATCTAAATTAGTACATAAAATGCATGTAAATTCGCGTTTTACGCGAATCACACCCACTGAGAAGCAATAACGTGGTCCTGACGATAATAAAAAAATTTTTACCGTTAGTAAAGAAAACGTTTGCAGAAATCCTTTATCTCTCGAGTTTTACTTGAGAAATATAATGTTTTTGAGCGTGAAACTGTATCTCGTGTAACTGCTTTGCATTTTTTCGCTGCGTGTGTATGTAGATAAAAGAACTGATTCTTAAATGTTATTATCCTTTCCTTGTTTATAGTTTAAATATTTTATTCACCACTAGCTTGAAATCATTGAAAAATCTTCGGACGTGCAAAACATTGCATGTATCAGACCCGAACAGTGTCTAGCCCTGATCAATATAACACACTGCTTCATCGAGCATTTAAAGATTTATCCATGACCATTCAGAAAACTAAACTAACCAGAAAATTAATATAAAAATTATCGTCAGTGAAAGCGTCACTTTATTTCTAACCCGAAGAAATATGTTTTACTACGTTTCCACCAATAAAACTATGATACTTTTCAGAAAAATTACTTTCGGACCAAACAAGCATAAGATTTTTGCACAGGACTAAAAAGCTGGTAATATTTTTTTGTGCATAATAGTTACTTAGGTCTTCTACTTATTTCAGCCAATCATACTCACACTTAATTCAGAATGGTTGTTCGCGTCAATGTTGCTCACGGTGAGTTTTTCTAGCTGTGGTTTCCTAATTTTCAGTTTTTATTGTTGCATACTTTAGGCAAACAATATAGAGAATTTTAATTTAAGAGGTAATTACAAGACATACACTTTCCAATAGTTTATTATTTGTTGCACGGATCGTTCATCTTGCACTGTAGTAAGATGAAATATGTAATAGGTCGTATCGTAGACTTTATCTCCACAAGATAAACTATTTAAATTCATTATTATCTTAATCTTCGCACAACATTTATTATTTCATTCGGCGTCATATCTATGTTAACTGTTATTTTGTGCAGTATATTAAATATGACAAACGTGGCATGGCCCGGGTGTTTATTTTGCCAATCTTCTATTAGGGGAAAAAAAACTGAGCTCCGTTCATAATGACGTAGGCCTATAGAAAAAATTTCATTTCTATGTATTTATGAAAACACCTTTGCAATTATGAAATAGTCGTACAAAGAAATATGCTTAATGTACCATTTCTGCTCCAACCACACTACTTGTCACATGTACGGTAAGGGGTCTAAAAACAAACAATTAGGAAGTATCCAACAGAGAGGTTATACCTATAATTGGAAGTATTAGACGGTGGAGATGCATGAACCCTAAAATTTGAGGACAAGTTGTGTCCTGCCATACAACATGACAAATACAAGGTTGGATGATATAATTTCATGTGTCATTTCTAAGACGTGACATCAACCTTCCCGTTACTTTACTTCACACAGTGTATTATTTTTACATGAGATGAATACTAAAGCTATCACGTACAAAAGCGCGAGTATGTCAAGATATTTTGATTTAAATGTCTCACATAAGTCGAAAAGCTAATTCACTCCTTTTAACATTCCTAACTCTGCCCAGGATATAATCGGCTTTTTGTGCTATTAGACGAGTATTTTCCATTCTGGTGTACAAAACGTAGAAGAACCAAGACGGAACAATAAGAATGGAAGACTGAGAATGAAGTGCTCAGTTGACAGATTGTACACACCAAAGTGAAGAGTCGATTTGTTGCCACATCTCCCAATGATTTTAGAAATTATGATGGAATGCTATCTATACCTGCTGCCTTATTTGATCTTCTTCAGATGCTCTTTCAAATTATGATTCTAATACTAGATCCCCTATCTCTTCTCTAAGGATTTCTGTTTCTTCCTGTTCGACGTCAATAGAAAAGCCTTCCCTCATAGAGGCCTGCAGTGTACTCTTTCCACCTATCCGCTCCCTCTTGAGCATTTAACAGTGTAATTCTCATGGCACCCTTAATGTTACTATCCGTGATTTTAATTTCACGGAAAGTTGTTTTGACTTTTATATCTGCTGAGTCAGTCGTTCAGACAATCATTTCTTTTTCGCTTTCTCCAAATTTTTCATGCAGGCATTTCGTCGTAGCTTCCATGCACTTCTTACTTAATTCATTTCTAAGTAACTTACTTCTGTATTCGTCAATTTCCCCGAAGAGTTATTTTATCTCCCCATTTCACCGATGAGTTATCCATAGTTTTTTTGCACTTACCGTACCTTTTTTGTACCTATGATTTTCTTTCCAACTTCTGTGATTGCCCTTTTTAGAGATGTTCATTCCTCTACAACTGAACTTCCTACTGAGCTGTTCCTTTTCGCAGTATCTATAGTTCCAGAGAACTTCAAGCGTAAATATTCACTCTTTAGCATTCCGTATCCCACTTCTTCGCGTGCTGTATCAGACACATTAGCATGCTATTTTACTATTTACTACATATTTATATATGGAATATAAATTCAACGTACACAAGTAAGACAAAATACAGCTCGAAACGATGATCACTGTTAGTTTCAGACTATATTAAGGTTCCATATACAGGAAAAAATTCGATATGTGGTCACAGTCTATGATTCATTGAGATGTCTCAATAATTGTAAACATTTATGTCGCATGAAATGCAACAGGCGTCATTGACATTTACTTCGACCTGCTTATGCAAATCATAGCGTTTCCGCAGAGGTACCATGCGAAAGGGAAACGTAAGCAAATTTCCATGATTTTCAAGGATAACTGTTCAAGCTTTAAAAAAAAAAGTGACAACAGGACACGAAAGACATAGACAGTATTAAGGAGAGAGTGAAGTTAAAATACTGAAAAGGAATTAAGAGGAGGAAGGAAAATTAAACATGTATATAAATGAAAGGCAACTTGAGCTAAATCAGTTTTATTTCGTTTTACAAATTTATGATCTTGTAACAGCCGTAATAAACTATAGTTTCTGTACTTCAGATAAGTAATCGCAATTAAATATTTTAAGATAAACCACTACAATAGATTTTCAAAAGGAGACTGATCTCGATGAAGAGCTGCAGTGAATAACTCTGCAGCGGAATATGCACTTTTGTGAAGTTTCGTCGTCTGGAGCCTTGGTCCGGCACACATGTTTAATCTCTCAGAATGTTTCACCATAGGACACTTCCCTGCAGATTTATTCCGGATATAACTTTTCTTGCGTTGCTCAGGCCGTTCTCTGCAAGACGCTCTAATCCAAGATATACAGCGAAATTTGAAAAATATAGGTGGGATACTGACAAATTTTTAGCTGAGAGAAACGGTCCTTATTCGTGTTTGGATAGCTCTTTCACTTAGATCACTGCCAGCGAATTGCTAAAGCCAATTAAGAACCATCCTAGAATTTTTTCATTGTCATTAGCATCTCAATTTCCGTAGCAGGTTACGCACCATACCACCTATTCTTGTGCCTCGGTTTAACACGCCTATCGCCGAAAACGTTAAAAATAAACTTAAACTGTTTTTTATCACTTTTCTTTCTGCTGCTGTCTTCAGTTAGAGAACGGATTTGATGCATCTCTCCTTGCTCGCCTGTACTCTATAAGCCTCTTCGTCTCGGCATAATTACTGCAACCTAATTCCGACTTAACCAGCTTAGTGTATTCATACGTCCCCATTAAAGAGGCATGCGGAGGATAGGCGAAATAATGAGAACACCTATACTCAATTGGGAATAGTTTATTAATGAGGGGTTGGACACCCATTTGCCCGTAATACAGCTGCGATTCTTCTTGGAATACCGACATATAATGATTTCATATTCTCCAGTGGAATGTTTTGTCACTCTTCGATCAGAACCTCTTCTACCTCCTGTAGTGATGAAACAGGCAGAAATCTGCTCTGGAGTCTGTGCTCCAATATCGTCCACAAGTGCTCGATAATGTTCAAGTCCAGGGACTGTGCTGGCCAGGAAGACGCTGCAAGTTTAGTTGCTTGCTCCTGATACCACGATTGTACTGTCCTGGCTGTGTGAATTGGTGCATTATCGTCCTGAAATATGGCATCGTTGTTCGGGAACAACATTTGGATCACCTAAAATGTGCACATAATCGATGGCTGTAACACAGCCTTAGAGAGAAATGAGGACAGCAGAAGAATAGCATGATATGACTGCCCACACCATCACACCCCAACCTCCATGCTTAAACACTGGAATGAAGCAATTAGGATTGTAAGCTTCTTTTGGCGTTCTCCAACGTAAACCCGTCCCGATGTTGTAACTAACGAAAAGGTTGACTCGCCAGAACGTATGAAGTGTTTCCAATGATCAGCCGTCCAGGATTTATGTTCCTGACACCGTCTTTTACGCTTCCTTGCGATGGTTGTCGTCGTCACTAACGGTTGCGGTAAAGTAGATCATGTATGAGTATTCGCTTTATGGAGTTCTCGGCGGAAAGTGCCGACAGGTACGTGATCTCGAAGATGGCTATTCAGCAGCCGTACTTTTCTGTTGTTTTGACACAAATCGTGTCATCGTACGAAGATTTCTGTCTTTTAGTTTTGATTTGCGCCCACTATTACTTTTACACGGTGATATTGTTTCATGTTTTGCGTAGGCTGTTATGATTGTGGCAACAGTTACTCTTGGAACATTCAATGAGTTGGCTATCTTGGTTACTGATGCTCCAGCTAATCGGTCCCTCACAATCTGCCCTCTTTGGAACTGTGTTGTGTCTTTCATTGCACGTCGACCTCGGCCTCTGAATACAAAGACGAAGCGTGCACTACTCGTAAACAATCTGCACTGATTACTAGTCCGTATTGAACATGCACAGTCCAACGCGACACGTTCCGTACCTGCGTTGTTGAGAGTCATACACAACCATCCCGTTACTACCATAGTTCAAATTATTTTGCCTATCCCCTGTATTTTTATTTGTAACATAATAAAGAACCAAAAATATTTTTACCCTTAAAAATAAAACTCATTGCGTTTCACAAATAGCCTGTGTAACTCACATGTGTAACTCACAAAGAATAAAGTGCGTACTTCAGATGCCCTCGTAGCATCTGTAGTGTCATTCATGAGTATTTTTGTTTCATTAAAGTCTAGCTACTGTAATACTGTGGGCCTCATGCTGTCTCTCCTATCTGCATGGTAACGATGGACGAGAAGCTTGTTTCCTGCCGGTTGCTCCATCACCGAGAAGTTTTCAGGGAACTCGTAAATTATCTGTGCGAAAGTGGATAATGGTGTTCCATCGGCGTTAAGGTGTGGTTTACCGATTTCGGGGAATTCTGACGCTGTGCTGCGTTATTTTCTGCCAGCGCAGAAATCAGATTTTGGGCTACGGACACAGGGGCACTGACAGGAGGTTTCCGATAACGTCGGTCGATGCTTTGTCAAAGTATCACGGATCCCTTTGTCAGTTTTTGACGGAGCGACGACACGCAGCTTCTGTCTAGAGACGTGTTTTGTACTACGGCTTTCAGAACAAAAACGACAGCGAATGCGTGTCTTTTAGCTATGTCTGTCTCGTAAGGAAACATACGCAGGCTGAATTTTTATACAGACTGTAAAATTATAGATTTTATAAAAACAAATCGAGACCCACAGAGAGTGACTCATAGGTGTCAAGACGTAACTGGGCAAATGAAAGAGAAATGCATTCTTTTTCTCATAAGGCGCTGTTACAAAACCCAAATTTAATTAGGAAACACGAAAAATAACGGAAACAGGAGCTTCCAATATAAGCAACACGATTCTCGTGAGAAAACATGCATTACAAGTAGCTAACGCGACAGAAACATACTTCAGAGGCGATTACTACTACCCGTTCAGCTTCAAATAAAATCAGCACAAGGACTTTGAGGTCTGTTCTGAAAATTCCGGAAAATTCGTAATTTCGTGTCAATTGCGTGTTGGAGTGAAATTCGGTTGGCATCCCTGAACACACCTGTATTTAATGTGTAACTGCCGGAAGTTTCATTGTTGTATGTCTGTTAGTCATTGTTCAGTGCGGTATTGAGTAAAACGTTGTATCGCGTAGTCTGTGAATTTCGAGATTGCAGAGTTAGAAGAGTAACGCGTCCACATTAAATTCTACGTGAAACTTAAGAAAACCTTTACAGGGACATAACAAAAGATGCAGGAAGCCAAGGTTGATGAGTGCTTAAGCCGTACTCGGTGTTACGAACGGATGTCACGGATTAAAAATGGCAGGACAGAAGTTGAAGATGAACCCTCTGTCAGGACGCCATTCGACATTCACGTTAGGAACGTCAACGAAACGCTACGGTCGCAGGTTCAAATCCTGCCTCAGACAGAGATATGTGTGATGTCCTTAGGTCAGTTAGGTTTAAGTAGTTCTACGTTCTAGGTGACTGATGACCTCAGATGTTAAATCCCACAGTGCTCAGAGCTATTTAAACCGTCGACGAAAAGCTATGTGCCAATCCAAGACTGATTATCCGAAACAGTGTAGAAGAATGTAACATTTCAGTTCGATAATGTCATGAAATCCAGACACAGTGTCCTGGTATGCATCGTGTTCACGTCAAGTTCCTCCCACGCCTCAAGAGTCGAGACGAGAAAGACCATCGCCTCGCCATCTGTGAAAAGCCTATGGACCGCGCAAATGGGAATGAGATGTTCTTTAAGAAAATCATAGCTGGTCATGAGACGTGTATCTACGGTTACGATGTTGAGACCGAGGTTCACAGTGGGTCGGGGAAAGTTATCCAAGACCAAGAAAAGCTCGTCAGGCGAGGTCAATTGTCAAAGCCATACTGATAGTTTTAAATGAGTTTGAAGGATTAGTTCATCATTAATTCGTGCCATAGGGGCAAACTCTTCAAAAAATGGCTCTGAGCACCATGCGACTCAACTGCTACGGTTATCAGTCCCCTATAACTTAGAACTACTTCAACCTAACTAACCTAAGGACATCACACACATCCATGCCCGAGGCAGGATTCGAACCTGCGACCGTAGCAGTCGCACGGTTCCGGAGCGCGCGCCTAGAACCGCGAGACCACCGATGCCGGCGGCGAACTGTTAATAGATGGTACTGTAGGGAGATTCTGCGACTCCTGCGAGAATATATAAGAAGGAAAGGGCCTGAAATGTGGCGACAGAATTCATGACGCTAGCATCACGATGACGCACTGGCATAGTTATCCCTGCTGGTGCGTGACTATTGCACGTAACCGAAATCACTGTGCTGCCTCATCCTCTGTACCCTCCAGGTCTGGCCCCCGCGGACACTTTATTTCGAAAGTTGAAAACCCCTTTGAAAGGATAAAGATTTGCAACGACAGACGAAATAAAAGAGAATTCGCAGAAGGGCGGTTCGCGCGATCCAGCCAGAGGCGTTCCAAGACTGCTTTCGGAAGTGTAAACGGGCTTAGGGGCGGTGCATCAGTTGTGTAGGAGACGATTTCAGAGGGGGCCATGCACAATAAGCTAAGAGTCGAACAATTTTGTTAAAAAAGTTCCGCAATTACATGAACAGACCTCGTATGTCAGTTATCCAGCAATGTCCGTCGTTAGATATGTGTGTGTCAGACAGGCATAACTTCAACAGTAAGATACCACGAACGTTTAAAGCAATGGCAAGTGGGAGCACATATACCACATTTGCAAAGCTCTTCATACAATAGAATCACCATTATACTGGCACAGAAAGACTCCATTAAGCAGCAATAACAATTTGTAAGCTACTAAACAGGCCACCAGGTGCAGCTCAGAAACTATACGCTACAGTAACTTTAGGCATTTAATTTGAAATACGCCACCTTTCTCAAGTACTATATCCTGCGCTATACTTTATGCCTAAAATTTACTACAAAGATTTTGGGTATGTTGCATTAAAATGTAGATCTGAGGCCGAAATGGATAGTCAGATGATAACTGATAAGTGTAAAGATAACTGGAGCAACATTAGTAACAACCATTCCGCCCTGTAATGCTGGTGTTGTTGGTATGCGCGAGGTGTGCCTACCTGTGTTTGTGTGACTGGTGGGTGTCTCTCGTTTACTGACGAAAGTTGTGGCAGAATGCTATATGTAGGAAGTGACGGCAGCAGACGGTGCCACATATCGTTCAGCACATTTGCTAGATCGTTAAAATAACTGCATCAGACCGTCTCTGAAACTACTTTTCCTTTACTGGTCATTTGTAGTTTGTTCATTTACAGTAATTAACTGAAATGCCCTGCTTAACCCGCAGGACAGGACAGAATGGATAAATTGTGTAAAGGGGCCAAAATAAGGGGCTGTCAATTACATTCGAAAATACAACTTTATTCTTTGATCGAACATTACAGGAGCCCAAAAAATTTTTTAAACACAACTTTAATCTTTGGGACTTATTAATTTTAAAAAAACTGCTGAAGGCCAATAACTTAAAACGCAAGCATAATCAGAAATTTAAAAGGCAAGTCTTATCTTAAAACAGTTCTTTAGTTAGGTTGAAGTAAACAGGCTAAATTCAAATCGGCCGAAGGCGGAACACTTAAAACTCAAAAACATAATTTTTTTTAAATACCAATGTCCATAAGTGAAACAGTTCTTTCAGTTGTTTGTTCTTAAGGCCTTCAGCCAAAATTAAACACAATCTGGCTGAAGACTTCAAAATTCATTAGGTTGAAGTAAACAAGTCAAATTGAAATGGGTAAAGGCCGACGACGTAAAAATTATTATTTTTTAAATTCAAAGGGCTTACGTGTAAAAGTACTTTGAATGCCAGGTCGACCCTCGAACATCTGGACGTCCTTGTGTGTACTGCTCTATTTTTTTAAAATTTGTTCTTGTTGTTGGTATGGCTTCTAGCCGGTTTTCTGTTTTAAATTAGTTTTACTCTTAAGGCCTAGTTGAAACACTAACGCTCGCTTAGGTGAGACAGGCAGTCGGGCCAACCATTCACGATCCGACGACAACCCAACCGACCAACAGTCAGCGGACCCACCGACGAGATAACTTCCACTTCTCCTGACCAAGGCTCAAGAGGGGCTTCAACGGAACAACGTAGAAGATATTGGCGACCACAACCAATCATACACGGAGCTGTCAAACTACACACCGAGCTGCACAGCAACAACACGATGAGGAAACTACACTGCTGGAAATTTACGTCAACGTCCAGGGCAGGTAACCAGAACGTTAACGGCCTCAATGCAGAATATTCCACTGGTGCACTTCAATTCAAATAAAAAAATACTGTCAAACCACATTGTTCCTCGCGGGAATATCCCAACAGCCGACAGCGAACTCCAAACGACATAATGTGAACAGTCTTGACTTGGTGGTAGGTTAAATCAAAACTCAAGTTTCGTGTCCAGGATCGGTGACCCACGGACCTGGTAGCAATGCGAACAGCGACACACTCCCCAACACCGCGTAGAGACCGCCAGCGGGCCCCGGCCAAACTACGCCCCACCGAAAATTCCTCACTGCCACACGCCAACCGAACAACTGTCCCGCATCAGCACAGAAACAGCACAAAAATAACTGAGCAGTCGACATCACAAGCTACACGCAGTGTCTCGAACACTTGCACGAAGGACTAGACAATACTAACGGCAGCGCCTCTGCAATAACAAGGACGAATCACGAGTCGGCAAACGCAGGCAACCCATAAGCGATCGCTGGTCAACATACACGTCGTCCGACAAGACGACCGACCGACGACCAACCAAGGTCGCCCGCAATCAAGTGACATAAATCGGCAACCGTCGGGCGAGTCATGGCGCTCCAGACCTCTCTGCAGCCGCTCCCCGACTGAAGTTCTGCCGCGTCCTAAGCCAAACACTGACAGGTCCGAACTGCACTGCTAGCGCTTCGCAATTTACTGGCATATTCAAACTAAGTCCGAACACACGATAACCGGGAAATAGCAGTCAGCACAGGTAATACGCAAGGGCTTCTATCAATAAGCCCCGCTGCTGCCGCTCAAGGGCAAGCAAGGCGCCAACTTAGTGACACCGGTAATTGAAAATAACATAATGAGGGGTTTTACAGTAAAAACACGATATCAAATCAGATGTCGCACGAACACGAGCAGCGCACGGCTCATTAACGTTTATGTGACTGTCTAATTCCGTAAATCAGCGATTCGTAAACTGTGTTCCACGGAGCTCTGGAGTTCTGTAGAGGTCATGCAACGATTTCTCGAAACTTGCCTACCGATTGTAATATCAGTGCCGGCCGTGGTGGCCAAACGGTTAAAGCCGCTACAGTTGCAGTTTCGAATCCTGCCTCGGGCATGGATGTGTGTGATGCCTTTAGGTTAGTTAGGTTTAAGTAGTTCTCAGTTTTAGGGGACTGATAACCTGGGAAGTTGAGTCCCATAGTGCTCAGAGCCATTTGAACCATTTTTTTTGTAATATCAGTCGAGAACACAACTTAAGAAGCAGTAACAGTTAACGCCCAAGCGGAATGAAACACGTAGAATATCCAAGTGAAACCATATGGTTCCAGAGCCCTTTTTAAGTTTAATAATTTACGAAGCATATCCGCAGACTGAAGGTATGAATGAAAATTTGTGCCAAAGCTGGGATTCGAAAACAGGATTCCTGCTCGATGCTCTTCCAGTACAATTGGAGAGTTTCTGTAATGCTGCGCTAGGTTAGAGGAAATACCAAGAGAGGTGAGACGTGAATGGGAAATTGGACTGAGGAAGGAGGCATGCAAGGGTAGTCCTCTCCTATCGTGCAAAGCCACTATACCAGGGTGGTGTAGTGGTTACGTCATGTGCTTAGTGAGCAGAAGACCTGAGTTCGAACCGCGGACACAGTACAAATTTTCATTCTTCTGTGATGTATATAATCAGGCTGAAGAGATCCTTGAGACTTGAAAATATCTGTGGATTAACCGCCGTTTCGTTCGGTGCTGATATGCTATTACAATAAAGTTGGTGAACCTCTGCAATACTGTTCGAATTTAGGGGGAATATCAAGCAAACTGAGACGTGAATGGGAGCTTGGTTTTATGAGGTAAGCATGTTAGGGTAATCCGTGGACTGCTGCAAGCCTAATGAGCTAGAGTGGCATAGTGGTTAGCTCATCTGCCTAGTGAGCAGGGACTCGGGTTTGAATCCCTGCCTTTATAGAAATTTTCATTCTTCTCTTCAGTCTGCACTTATAGCAACTAACACTCGCTTCCAAACTCTAAAGTTTTCTACTGAGAATTTGATTCTTCTGCATTCAATTCAAAAACTCTCTCTCTTGCTAAGGATAATTACGGTGTCAGTTTTACAGATGAGCCTTTGACACGCACCTGTGCAAGTCAGAATGATCCACAGCGGTTGGATAGGTCTATAGTCAGATTCATCCCTATGGTCTCATATGCTTTTAGTAAAAGTTGTAAGGCAAAATGAGACTAATATGTCCATGGTGACCCTAGCAAGCATAATACATGAGACTTCCTGGCAGATTAAAACTGTGTGCCGGGCCGAGACTCGAACTCGGGACCTTTGCCTTTCGCGGGCAAGTGCTCTACCAACTGAGCTACCCAAGCACGATTCACGTCCCTTCCTCATAGCCTTACTTCTGCCAGTTCCTCGTCTCCTACCTTCCAAACTTTACTGAAGCTCTTCGAGTCTCGGTCCGGCACACAGTTCTGATCTGCCAGGAAGTTTCATATCAGCGCACACTCCGCTGTAGAGTGAACATTTCATTCTATAATACATGAGTGTTGCACCTCACCTAACATAAATTCATCATTTATCGAAGAAATAAAACTGGTCCACAACAATCCCTGCTTACTATAAAATTTTCTGGATTATGCAGGGTGATTTTTTTCCACCGTGTGCGAACTCTAGAGCTTGACCGTTGAGAAGATGCGGAACAAAAAAGGTCTACTGAACTTCTGTCCGGAAATGCATGGTTTCCTTGTTAGAGACCATTTATTCAATCATACATTGTTACAGAGCCTGCTGTGTGACAGGCGCGGTACTATGCAGACACAGTTACATTGTATGTTAAAACTGGTTCCCATGTGCCTCACTCTACGCATGCGCATATGTGCCGTAGCATATTCTGCCTCACACGTTCCGATCGGCCAGGCTGCATTCGTATAGTGTCAAAGGCAATGCCGCGCCGGGTAGCCGCGTGGTTTGAGGGGCCTTGTCACGGTCCGTGTGTCTCCTCCAGTCGGAGGTTCGAGTCCTCCCTCGGTATTGGGTGTGTGTGTCGTCCAGTGTATAAGTTATGTAGAGTTAGATTAAGTGGTGTGTAGGGTTAGGGACCGATGACCTCTGCAATGTGGTTCCATAAGACCTTACCACCAACATCCAACTTTCAAAGGGAGCGTGAAAACGCATCTATGGCGTCTCCACATTTGGAATGGACTCTGCATACATTATGCTTTTGAGATGGCCCCTCAACCATAGATCACACGTGTTGAGATTCGGTGAACGAGCGGGCAATGCACCTGGAACCAGGCTAATAGAACAAGTAAAATTTGTGACTATAAATGTGTTTGATGCTGTGTAACCATTCGTATACCTCACGAGACGCAATCCGCGGTTCGCGAAGTCAAGAACTACGAGAACAATCGCGAGTACATGATTAGATGCCCGCGAGCATTTCATCCGCGCCGGTAAATGAATCTTGGATTACCTACATTGCCACAAACGCCGCATCTCGACTGCAGTGTGGGTTAATGTATTGTGGTGTAGTGTTACTGTGTGTACCAGTGTATCAACAAATTTGTTATTTTGTGAAGAGTGTAACAGTGCAGCCCTGTGTAGCGCAAGGGTTAAAAAAATACATCAATGAAATGTAATAGGCTAAAACTTGAATTTTGGTAATTGGCACTCCTTTGTTCCCCTTGTCATTTGTCTTTTATTACAGCAATACTCAAGCTGCTGTTCCTAGACTGGAACGGAAGAAGCGAATGACGATTGGATTTACGAGGTGAGTTGGTACAATTAGCAAATTCAGACGGAACTATAATCCCACCCTCCCTCATTCGTTACCACGTCCGTCGTGATTTCCTGATTCCTTAACCGCCCCTGTCTCAGACAAACGGCGGAACACTGTTGCTGACATTGAATACTATGATTGTTGTCTGCGGGGATAGGTCTCTCGATATAACCCTGCTGTCCACCGCCAGTTGACATTTGTCTTTCCGTAGTTAAACATCACGTCGACAAGCTTTCGATTCGAATACGGAACCATTGTGTACAACGCTGTATCACATCAACAACAAGATGAGTGAGAAAGAGAAGTGAATCAGACACAGCATTACCAGTTACTATGTCAGTAGAGGACGCTAGGGCATGTCGTATGAGGAACAGTATGACCCTCTATGGGGAAACCATGCATAGTATAACCGTCGCTGTAAGGTACAGCGCATAAAAGGCTGCAGTGTCTGTAACAAAGTATGTATGGTCTTTAGCACGGAACCCACGCCTTTCCGTACGTAAGTCCATTAGACCGCTTTAGTACCATTCCTTCTCATCGATCAATCCCTAATGCTGGACACAGTAGAAAAATCACCTTGTATACACATGAATCAGTTCCGCTCGATCTTACGAAATGCCCAGAATACGAAATTTGACAGTCAATGGCACTTGAATGTCCCAGAAAAAGAGTGGATAATTCAAGTGAATCAGTTAAAAAATCAGAATCTACGAATGAGCCACAGAGAGACAAATCTAATGCCTGAATTTTAAAATATTCCCCATGCAAGTAGCGTCACTGATCTAGTCGTGATGGAGCCTTGATCGGAACAAGGTGGCTATAAGCGCTCGGCAATTCTCATAAACTGCTCATCCAAGTTGCCGTTTCTCTCCATATTCAGCACTCAACGGCGTGGAGAAGCTGTGAACGCCGAAATATGCTGCACAATGAAACACATCTGCTGCCAGTTGCCAAAAACACCCTACTTCACCTCTGAAGATGCTGTCGTCCTGTGTCTCGTTCTGTGTCTCAAGCTGAAGTGGTCTCTTCACGATCCCCAAACAAAGTGTTCTCTTCCACAACAGAGTTCTTTCTGCTCCCCACAAGACAACGCAATTCTTATGTGCCAATGGAGAACGCTCTGCTAAATGCTGGCCAATGACACTTTTGTAAATAGGAAAACAATGTCACCTCCTAAGAAAGGTTTTACAATGTCAACTAATCGTTTCACTTCCACATACGCAGTTCTTAAATATTTCTGATTTACACACCCACTCTTCTAGTATGTTTCACATTTCAACCAATATGCTCATTTCCATGCCCGCATTTGTTGGGAACTGCATACCGGCTTCCCCTTTGTTGTGTACATAGTTCTGCGTACTCAGCACGTACGCAACTTTCCCAATAGAGAGCACCCCACTAAGCACAACAGCGCAGGCGCAGCGTTCGTCCGTCTCCGCACTACGAGATGGCGCTGTCTTAGAGACGGACCAAATTCTGCTTCCGCCGATCCATGTATTAATATGTAACGCAGCCAATGAGATTGCTGCTAACGTAGAACCTTTTCTCCTCGCGGATCACACTCTCGCAGTGATACCTGAACGCTCGAGGTATTATAACGAGTGTACAGACCTCCGATTAGTCAGTCTGCATTAGTCTGTACCAGTCTACATTAGTCTGTACCTGTCTATAGTCAAGTTTCAGTCTGCGCCTAATATGATTATCATATTTCTGTAAATAGCCATGAAGAGAAATGTAT
The DNA here is from genome assembly GCF_023897955.1 of Schistocerca gregaria. NCBI lineage: Eukaryota > Metazoa > Arthropoda > Insecta > Orthoptera > Acrididae > Schistocerca > Schistocerca gregaria. Next base: position 115,364,541 of record NC_064925.1, read on the forward strand.
AGACACTTTGTCAAGTATCAGAGATATGTGAGAATAAGAGTAACATACCAAGACCAAAGGAAATTAAGATTGTCAATTGTAAACAGCATCCAGAATCAAGTAATTTCTATGCTTTTTATTATTTTAATAAATGTGTATGAAAATTAATCAAGTTCTGTTTAAAGTTGGTTACCGTCAATCTGCTACTGTAAGAGTGCAAGTGGCATTTCTATCATCTGAAGATAAACAGGCCACGATAAGACCACGAGACATATTGCTGACACTCCCCTACTTCACTAGAGCGACAAGTGAAATAATCTGATGGTGTGTGTACCGAATGTCTTACAGTACGCACACCACACCCTCCTTTGTAGTTTTCTTTTTTTAAGATTAACCATGGAGCCCTCTTACAACTATTTAGATAAGAAGTTGTTCGTCTTGTGCAAATCAGTGCCCGAAAGTCACCTTGGTACTTCACGAAGAGAAAATTCCTTACTTCTCACAAAATGCCGAGATCACCATCTGTTACTGACTTACCATTGCGCACCATTCTCGGCAGGCGATTTTGACGTGGTGGCACTCGGTTCCAAGAACAAGATTCTGCACAAGCGGAGGTATTCGTCGAACTATGTTTTATGTGGTCTGTCATTTTCGCACTGGGTCCGGTATCGTGCAGGGTGCGTTGCACAAAACGCTGCAGCAACACGGACTCCCAGCTGCCTTTCCCAAACACATCCTCCGTCATGTGTTTTATCTACCCCGAGTAGTCACTTCGCTTCATTCCCTCGCTCTCTCCTCTGAAATGCGAGTCGCGTCTTGAGGATAGGGTGACTGGAACAAACACCATCTCGATGGCCAGGGCTCTATGCCCAGCCACTTTCATCAGGGATAGAGCTAAACTACCGAGAATATTACTTGCAAAACAGCAACTATGAGAGCGAAGGAATTAACGTAGACCCAGACAGCTTAATACTGAAGCCACTGACATATATAATAACACACATTATCAACTTTTTAATTTGTGGGTGCCGGCCAGTGTGGCCGAGCGGTTCTAGGCGCTGCAGTCTGGAACCGCACGACCGCTACGGTCGCAGGTTCGAATCCTGCCTCGGGCATTGATGTGTGTGATGTCCCGGTTGGTAAGTTTTAAGTAGTTCTAAGTTATAGAGCACTGATGACCTCAGAAGTTAAGTCCTATGGTGCTGAGAGTCATCTGATTTAGACACAAAAACAGCAAACGACAAAAAAAATGGAATTTTCTTATTTAGTCAGCTCTCATACTGCGTAACATGGTCAGTCATAAGCTGTTCGGTAATACATTATTAGATCTTCCACGTATGTATGGTGAAAAATCGGAAAAAGGAATATCCAGGGTCCTACATTCGAATGACACGCTAACTCAGAGTATCACAGATTTAGCACCCAATATAAAGAATTAATGTACTTTTCGTTTCCAATCACGCGAATAACTGCTACAAATGGTTGAATTTCATGACGCTGATGGAATCACAGCATTAATCATATTAGCTATATACCAGCACGATAACCCATCACTGGAGGACCTTAATTTATGGAAATAGCTGCCAAAGAATATTTCTCATCCTGAAAAGGTTAAAATACCATGGGACAACTGCATTAAAAATTGTACCGGTAGAGCAAATACCATGAGGGGCGTAAGTAATGAGGCTGCCAAGATTATTAATAATATTGCCGGAAACTATTCCAGCAGGCACACTATGACAGATCGGCAAGCACGTGCTGCAAAAATATCTCCACTAGTATTAAGAAATCTCTTGTTTAGTTCGTAAGGGCAATAAACTTAATATGACTTCCTATACTAAATAATGGTTTATTGAAAAAGTTGTTCGTACGTATTCCGGCGGCTTCACATATCTCTTCTTTTACTTACTGGGAGCAGATGATTATCTCTAAGAAAGGTATAGTGATGGCATGCAGGTTTCGTTTTAGAGCGTAATTTAGATGTGAAAGTTTTTTGTACAAAAACCGCCTGTTTCGAATTCCCTATTGAAGGGACATTTTTAGAAAGATCAAAGTCCTTAATGTAGATTCCAAGGCAAACACGTATGTGTGCTCGCAGCTCACGAACAAATTCTTGCTTTCAAGTAAAGGTCTTCGGACAAGTCGTTTGCATAGTAATCACTTTCGTCAATGAGGGAGCTTTTAATCAATATTTTCCACATGGAAAGCTGATTAAATATAAAAATGAATTGGGAATTAAAAACAAATTAACTGACAATGTACGACTTTCGAGCATGTCAGCATGAGGATACGAAACCTTTGTAGGTGACATCTCATTCAGTTTAAATTCATGTAAAGTATTCACAGTTGCGAATTTGGACAACAGTCAGCTGTATAAAGGGATGACGAAAATGAAAATTAGTGCCTGACGAGGCTCGAGCAGGATTTCCCATGTATCGCGGACGGTCGCCGTTATCATTAGGTCATCGGAGTATGCTTCATGGTCTGACCCAAACCTGCAGATGTCATCAACCACGTGTCTACAACCTGCTGTCGTAAACTATGTGTATTTCTATACATGGTACACATTTCGATTGGAAATCAGCTTTCCCTGTTTCGGGGGATGAATGTGATATTGCAGTGTTCGTGTTGTTCAGCAGTGTGATGCAATGGTCATTCGTAAATACATGGATGTCTAAAGCAACAGACACTGCGACAGCTACAGCCATTATGAAATACATGAATTGTCTACGCAGTTCGAATGTGGACAACCATCAGCTGCAAATGGAATGACGACAGTGTAAATTTGTGCCCAACCGGGACTCGACCCCGGATTTCTTGCTTATCGCGAATAGTGACCTTACCATTAGATTATCCGAGCATGTTTCACGGCCGGACCCAAAATTCCATATCCCATCAACCATTTTCCTACAGACTGAGCCCTCACATCCATTTAGTGCGTTCCCGTACTGGGGAGGCACATTCATTGAAAGGTCAAGTTCACTGTGTTCGCGGATAAATACGATTTAGCGATGGTTTTGTTGTTCAGAAGTGCGATGCAATATTCCTCAGAACACGCATGTATGTGCGAAGAAAGAGGTACTGCGGTGACTACAGCCTTTATGAAATACTCCACATGCATTTACAGTTGAAAATATCCATCACCTATATGTATAATAGAATGGTGACAATGAAAATGTGCACCGGCCTGGACCTGGAACTTTGATTTCTCGCTTACCGTGTACGGTCTCCTTATAATCAGACTATGCGAACACACTTCACAGCCAGACCCAAACAACCATATAACGTAAGTCTGCACCACTGCATCCCTCATGTATATTCCCATATAGGAGAGACTTTTTAAAAGTCGCTTGCGCGGTGGCGGCAGATAAATAAGATATTGTTGAGCCTTTGTTGATCAGAAGTACAACACAAAGTTCTTTCGGAAGGAATGTTGCATCGCAGTTTTGAAAAACACCGTGAATATAATATCTAATTTAAATTCATGTCGATGGCGGAAATCTGGTGCAGATGAATATTTTCAGCTGTCACGAAACGCCGAGTTCTGGCTTAGGCGCCGACAAAAAATAAATACCACAACAGACTGGACGACGAACCTGTGTTGGGAATTCAGCTCTCATCCATAATACCTGTTAATTTCCCGGAGTCGGCAAAGAAGTACAGCTGAATGGAATGGATAGCGTGTTGAAAGGAGGGCATAGGATGCACAGTCACAAAAGTAAAACAAAAGATATGGAATAGAGTTAAACTAAATTAGGCGATGTTGAAAGAGTAAGATTAGGAAGTGAGACACTAGAAGAATAGGTGCGTTTTACGATGGCAGATGTGGAGAGCATACGAAAAGTAAAATAACAACTGCAGGAAAACTCAGGAGTTAAATTTATTAACATGTAGTGTATGGTCTTGTGCGGAAGAGAAACATCGATGATAGGCTGTGTAGTCATTAAAAGAATAGAAGCTTTTGAAATGTGGTGCTAAAGTACAAAGCTGAAGATTAGTTGCGTAGATTGAGTCACTGATAGAATTGGCCAGAAAATGTGTACCATAACTTGACTAAAATGAAAGCTATCGGTGATAGATTACATTCTGAGACATCGGGGAAACGTCAATTTAGTATACAAGTGATATGTTGGCGACATAAATTGGATATGGAGGCCACGACATGAGTACAATGATCGGTTTGAAATGGGTGCGGATTGCAGCGCTATTCGGAGATGATGAGGCTTGCACAGCATAAAGTAGCGTGAAGAGCTGCTTCAGATCGGTCGTCGGAGCACAATAACAACAACAACAGCAGCAACAACTGGTCTTAATCACTGTGCCACATACGTTACGATATTCGAGATTACAACATTTGGTATGGAGCGTACTGCCATCATTCGGGCAGTCTTTCGAAAGAGGAACATCGTGAAGCCTACAGACTGTCTTGTCTCACATGCTTTTGACAGAAACGTAACAAATGACTTGGAAAAACCTATGTAACGGTGCAATAACTAATTCCCTGCACTCGTCATGTCATTTTTGTTCTACATGAGCTGCAATAATGATCCAAAACATTATGACCAACTGCTTAATAGCTTTTTTGTTCGTCCTAGGAAAAAAAATACATCACTGATTCTCCTTATCAGGGATCCGACCGTTTGTTGGTAGGTTTCTGTAGGTATGTGACGTTAGCTGTCGCCACACAGGTCATGCAATTCGTGTAAATAACGGGCCACTGATTTACGTGTGCGTTCATGGCGCCCGAAAGATACCTACACGGGTTCTTTTCGATTTATATCTTGCGAATTTGGTCGCAGACACATCTACGTGAGCTCACTACAATGCAGCTCGTACCACTGTAGCACTGTTCTGGCTCCCAGACTATAATTACACTGTTGAAAGATAGCATCTCGGTCGGGTGACGTAACAAGGGATGCAGGTGGTTTGCACCTGTCAGCGTGTCTTCAATTACTACCAAAGGTCCCATGCAAGTTCAGAAGAATGTCTCCCTTAGCGTAATATACCCCCAACAGCCTGTGTCCGTTCGCGCTGCACGTTTCGAGCCTCCGTTCGCCTCCACGACAGCGTTTGTGGAGACACCAACGACCTGGCGTAGCAAAAATACGACCCACCCGAAGGGTCGGCACGTTTTCCTTGACCAACAGTCGAATCCTGATGGTCCCGAGCCCAGTGCATTCATAATTGACGATGTCTTTGGATCAAAATGTGAACATTTAGGGATGACTTGCTGCTTAGGTCCATCTTCGAAAATGTACGATGAACGCTGTATTCCGAAAGACTTGTGCGTGCACAAGCATTGCGCTCTTTCGGGAGAGATGACACACATCACCATCTATCGCAATTTGCAAAGCGTACAAGCCTTCGAACTCCACGTGTTGTGAAGAGTCGTGGACGTCCAACCATTTCACACCTAACGGTAGTTTCACCTCTTTCCGTAGATGCTCACGACAGTAGCACGTTAACATTCGACCAGCTTCATTGTTTTCGATATACTCGCGAGCCGTGCATGGCTCGTGTTCATGCCATTTATTGTTTGTCATCTTCTATTACGGTACTGCCGCCTCGTTTTTGTTATTCCATTTAGTGGCGTCACTAACTGCCCGCCTTACTTGCCCACGAGCGGCAGCAGCAGCGCATATCGACAAGTGCACTGTCGTACCATGTCTGGAGCGACCGATAGTATTTCCTGGTCGTCGTGTGTCTGGCGGTCAGATGGAGACGGACCAGCAGTGCAGTCCGGACGCAGGAGCAGCAGTGAAGTCGTGGACGATGCGCCGGTGACGCGCGGACAGCCAGTGCTCGCCGACCACTGGCGACACACATGAAGTGTCCGACAGAAGGAGGCTGGAGAAGGAATGACCGTTGGTTGGTCGATCGGTTAGTCGTCTCTTAGGCCGACGCATATTTGGTCCTTTCATCGTTTCCGGGTCTGGGAGTCGGTCGGTTGGCGAGGATCAGCAAGGAAGTCTCCGTCACGCGTGCTCTGGCCCGGGCGGCTGGCAGTGTGCACGCGCGGTTGGAATGTGAGGAGCTGCTTGCGGGTGCTACAAAGTTCGTCGTCCACCGATCTTGGACATGAAAGTTGAGTCCTCACTTAACCTACTATCGAGCCTCAACTGTTTACATATCTTCGTTTGGCCCTTTTTGTCGCTTTTGGGACATTCCCGCGAGCAACAACGTCGGCTGAGATTCCAACCGTCTTCTCGTGTTTAACTTAATTTATTTCCTGTTATGGAAGTTGACTAGCGGTATCGTCTGCATTAAGGTTGTTGACGTTCCGGTTACCTGCCCTGGTCGTTGACGTAATTTTCGGCAGTATATTTTCCTCGTCGTGTTGTTGCTGTCCAGCGCGGCGTGTAATTCGACAGCTGAGATGTTGTTGGTTGTTGTGGGCGCCAATATTCTGTGTGTCGTTGTATTGAAATCTTGTGGTCGTTTTACTGGTTGCCTGGAGCGGAACTGATTTTGTTGATTGGTCGGTCACCTGTCTGTCGGTTGGGTTGCCTTCAGATTAATAAGTCGTTGGACATGCTGCCTCTTTCACCTAAACGGGCTTTAGTGTTACAATCTCAGCCTGATCATCAGAAACTTCTGAGCGCCTTTCCTTGTGAGATTGTTATTCTTATATCTGGGGCCTTCAGCCGAATTTTACATGAGATGTTTTAATATAAGGCCTTCTGCCTTTTAAATTGAAACTCTTTTGCTAGGCCTTAAGCCGATAAACATACTTTGTTGACATGTGGCCTTGTATTAATACATCTCAAATTAATGTTCCTGTCTTGACCTTAAGGCGTAAAATTTTTATGCATTTGTATTTGCATTAAATGTTTTAAGATACGGCATTCAGCCTTTTGATTGAAACTCCTCTTATTGCTTAGTATGCGGCGTCCAGCCAAGTTCCTTTAAAACTGAATTGCCAAGACCTTCATCCTGTTTAGATTGTAGATTTATAAAATATTTCTGGGTGAAACCCCCAGAAGAACCTTGTATTTCAATTTCATGCTTAGGCCTTGTCTCTTGGATTTTGAGTGTGGCCTTCAGCCGATCTAAAGTTAATGAAAGGAGGTGGACCAAATTTTGAGTATTTTGCATCCTTGTTGTAGTATTGTGTGTTGATAAATAAAGTTTGTATGTTGAGTGCTCCTTTCCACAAACTAAGCCGCTCTGTCCTGCCAGCCCAGGCGTTTCAACTCGTTTACAGGGTCTGCGTTATAATAATCTGCTCTTTGCCAACATTGCAATGTTGGAACACTTCTGCATACTAGGAAAGATGGAAGGCTTTTCAATGTCAGTCTTCTGAAGAGTAAGACAAAGCGCTACGAGATTGTTGCTTGTGAACTCCTGTATGCTGATGATGCTGCAATTGTTGCGAACTCTGCAGAAGAGCTGCAAGAGCTAGTATCAAGATTTAGTCACGCATGCCACCTATTCTCGAAGAGTGTAAGACCGCAATTATAGTTCAGGGTGCTAACACAAAGCCGAATATCACACTAGATGTCACTACTCTGCAAGTCGTAGATAACTTCTGCTATCTTGGATCTACTATAGAGTCAAACATGCCTGTTGACAAGGAAATGGCTGCTCGCATTGGAAGAGCTGCGACAACGTTTGGTTAACACTCTACACGTGCTTGGAAAAACAACAAACTCTCTTTGACCACCAAAATTCTTGTACATCAAACTTGCGCCCTAGGCATCCTTTTGTATGCATTGGAAACATGTCTACCTATGCCAAACAAGAACGTCGCCTTAATGCTTTCCACACGCGGTGCCTGAGATCCATCCTCGGAGTAACGTGGAAGAACCGAGTGACCAACGAAGCAGTGCTATCTAAAACTAACTGCAACAGTATTTCAGCTATCTTGAAGCAGAGACGACTCCGCTGGCTGGGACACTTCCACCGTATGGATCCGGACAGATTACCACGTGAGGTGATACTTGGAGAGATCTCTATAGCCGAAAGACCTGTAGGACGTCCTGTATTGAGGTTCAAGGACTCCTGTAAACCAGATATGGAGAACTTTGGAATCGACACAAGTGATGGGAGGCACGGGCTAGCATGAGACCAGAGTGGCGTGATGATATATCATCTGGAGTGTCGAAGCCTGCTGAAGCCTTCGCAATGCTACCACTGCTCCTGCCTCAGCCGCCAGATACACTTGTGACAATTCCGGCAAGAGATACCGTGCAGCTATTGGCTTGACAAGTCATATGAAAAAATGCAACCCATAAACACACAGACACTGCAACAATGCTCAAAGTACTTACGGGCATTCAGCCAGGTTGAATTTTCGACAACTGCCGATATTTCGGCGGATGCACACTCCGCCATTTTCAAGGCTTAAATGCAACGACCAGACGAAGTGCAGAAAACACGAGAGCTCGGTTTTGCGAGTCTAACAGAAAAGATACACACCTAAACAAAAGCCACCAAAGATGAACGAAGTCAGAGCTATCGATAGTAAGAAACTATGGACTGGTAGTTGAGGAAACGTTAACTCTGTCCCTATGATTTTTAACAAGTGAAAGAGCAGGATTCCAGGCCGAGTTTAAACAAAAGCCTCCATCCCTATTCACAAGGTTGCTAGCCAATTTAATTTCAACAGACTCCTTAATCACACTATCCCAATAGCCGGACGTGCATGCTAATATCTCGGTATTATTATACCACATGGGGTGACCAGTGTCCAAACAATGTTCGGCAATAGCAGATCTGCTAGGCTGCTGTAGTCGCGTGTGCCGTTCATGTTCAATACAACGGTCCTCCACGGTCCTGATGGTCTGACCAATGTATGCCATGCCACAGCTACAAGGAATGCGGTAAACACCTGCCTTACGTAAACCAAGATCAACCTTAACAGACCCCAAAAGCGCTTTAATCTTAGATGGAGGTCGGAAAACACATTTCACATTGTATTTCCGTAAAATACGACCTATCTTGTTTGAAGTGCTTCCTATGTAGGGCAAAAAGGCAATAGATTTAGGAGTCAACTGAGAATTATCATCAGTCACTTGGCGCACAGTTGGTTGATATCGCAACGCCCGTTCAATCTGTCTTTCACTATACCCATTGTGGTGGAAGGTAGCCTCAAGATGGGCCAGCTCAGCAGGCAAAGTCTCAACGTCGGAGATGACATGTGCCCTGTGTACCAGGGTACGAAGTACCCCTTCACGTTGGGCCGGATGATGATAACTGTCCGCCTGCAGATACAAGTCAGTGTGAGTTCGCTTCCTATAAACTGCATGTCCCAACGATCCATCCACCTTCCTCCTAACCAAAACGTCAAGAAAGGGAAGGCAACCATCCTCTTCCACCTCCATGGTAAAACGAATGTTGGGGTGGATCGAGTTTAGATGTTCTAAAAAGGCATCCAAATTCTCCCTGCCATGCGGCCAAACAACAAAAGTATCGTCAACCGCATTCCTTGTAGCTGTGGCATGGCATACATTGGTCAGACCATCAGGACCGTGGAGGACCGTTGTATTGAACATAAACGGCACACGCGACTACACCAGGCTAGCAGATCTGCTATTGCCGAACATTGTTTGGACACTGGTCACCCCATGTGGTATAATAATACCGAGATATTAGCATGCACGTCCGGCTACTGGGATAGTGTGATTAAGGAGTCTGTTGAAATTAAATTGGCTAGCAACCTTGTGAATAGGGATGGAGGCTTTTGTTTAAACTCGGCCTGGAATCCTGCTCTTTCACTTGTTAAAAAACATAGGGACAGAGTTAACGTTTCCTCAACTACCAGTCCATAGTTTCTTACTATCGATAGCTCTGACTTCGTTCATCTTTGGTGGCTTTTGTTTAGGTGTGTGTTATCTTTTCTGTTAGACTCGCAGAACCGAGCTCTCGTGTTTTCTGCACTTCGTCTGGTCGTTGCATTTAAGCCTTGAAAATGGCGGAGTGCGCATCCGCCGAAATATCGGCAGTTGTCGAAAATTCAACCTGGCTCAATGCCCGTAAGTACTTTGAACATAGTTTACGCCAGGAGAAGCTCAGGTTACACACTGCAACAATCATTACCAAGATGTCGTGGCCAATATATATTTGTCAAAGTCGCTTATCTCAGACGATTACGCCATTTGCAGCCCATATCATCGCTAAGTGATCCCCATCCGTGTCTGCTCCGCCTGCATACTTTTGTTACCGCTTCACGTGCGCGCAACGCTAGCAGCTGCCATACAGCGTGGCGTTAGGCAATGATCATACTCTTTGGTTTAATCACTATATTTTGTATTTGCACACGATGAAAAATCTGTTAAGATTATGTAGAACATATTTTTATTCGGGCTATGACTCGTCCGTTTAGATTTAAGATACTTTGTAGAGAACGTTAAGCAAGACTTAAGTGTATCGTCTAGCTTAGCAGAACACGGCGACAAGGGAGATTCTAATAAAGTTATACAACTCAGCTCAAGGAATGAAACCCCCAGTTAACTTACACGAGACATTAACTCATACTCAGCGTGGTGCACAAACAAGAACACGGAAAATGCGAAATATGCGGTGCAGCTAACTTGCGGAAACGTTTCCGCTGTTCATTCGGTGTCACCTTAAGTACCGTATTTCCTCGGCGCGTCGCGTGCGCACTGCAATATTCCGCTCGTGCCGCAGCGGGCGTCAGTTTTATCGCGTGCGAGCGCAACTCCAGAAGCCCCGTTTCCTGCGCAGAGGTGCGAGGTCGCATATCCACGGCCTGCGGCAATGTCGCCAGGTCTGCGAGAGTTGTGGCCGAGCGCCGCACTTGCGGGCGCCGCGGAAGAGCGTAAATATAGCCGGCCCGTGGCGGCGCTTCCTGTTGTGTCTGCAGACAGCGCCTTCTTCCTTCCTGTCCCCCACGGTCGCCGCAATTCGTCCTCCGCCATGGCCCGGCAGGCAGCTGCGGGTTCGGCCGCACTGAAAGCGACCGTGCAGGAGCCACTAACACGTCAACTTTCCAAAGCCATACACGTCGATTTTGATCAGCTTTCAATATGCTGCAGTGTACAGCAAAATAAATGTTACGCGGACATGTGTCCGGAAACGCTTACTTTCCATGTCAGAGCTCATTTTATTACTGCTCTTCAAATCACATTAATCATGGAAAGGAAATATACAGCAACAGAACGTACCAGCGTGATTTCTAACACTTTGTTACAGGAAATGTTCAAAACGTCCTCCGTTAGCGAGGATACATGCATCCACCCTCCGTTGCATGGAATCCCTGATGCGCTGATGCAGCACTGGAGAATGGCGTATCACAGCCGTCCACAATACGAGCACGAAGAGTCTCTGAAATCTCTTGTCTACGCAACCCCGGTACCAAATGTAAATGCCCCCATAAATGAAAGTCAAGAGGGTTGAGGTCAGGAGAGCGTGGAGGCCATGGAATTGGTCCGCCTCTACCAATCCATCGGTCACCGAATCTGTTGTTGAGAAGCGTACGAACACTTCGACTGAAATGTGCAGGAGCTCCATCGCGCATGAACCACATGTTGCGTCGTACTTGTAAAGGCACATGTTCTAGCAGCACAGGTAGAGTATCCCGTATGATATCATGATAACGAGATCCATTGAGCGTAGGTGGAAGAACATGGGGCCCAATCAAGACATCACAACAATGTCTGCCCAAACGTCCCCAGAAAATCTGTGTTGATGGCGTGATTGCACAATTACGTACGGATTCTCGTCAGCTCACACATGTTGATTGTGAAAATTTACAATTTGATCACGTTGGAATGAAGCCTCATCCGTAAAGAGAACGTTTGCACTGAAATGAGGATTGACACATTGTTGGATGAACCATTCGTAGAAGTATACCCGTGGAGGCCACTCAGCTGCTGATAGTGCCTGCACACACTGTACACGGTAGGGAAAGAACTGGTTCTCCCGTAGCACTCTCCATACAGTGACGTGGTCAACGTTACCTTGTACAGCAGCAAATTCTCTGACGCTGACATTAGGGTTATCGTCAACTGCACGAAGAATTGCCTCGTCCATTGCAGGTGTCCTCGTCGTTCTAGGTCTTCCCCAGTCGCAAGTCATAGGCTGGAATGTTCCGTGCTGCCTAAGACGCCGATCAATTGCTTCGAACGTCTTCCTGTCTGGACATCTTTGTCCTGGAAATCTGTCTCGATACAAACGTACCGCGCCACGGCTATTGCCCCGTGCTAATCCATACATCAAATGGGCATCTGCCCCCTCCGCATTTGTAAACATTACAGTGACTGCAAAACCACGTCCGTGATGAACACTAACCTGTTGATGCTACGTACTGATGTGCTTGATGCCAGTACTGTAGAGCAATGAGTCGCATGTCAACACAAGGACCGAAGTCAACATTACCTTCATTCAATTGGGCCAACTGGCGGTGAATCGAGGAGTACAGTACATACTGACGAAACTAAAATGTGCTCTAACATGGAAATTAAGCTTTTCCGGACACAAGTTCACATAACATCTTTTCTTTATTTATGTGTGAGGAATGTTTCCTGAAAGTTTGGCAGTACCTTTTTGTAACACCCTGTATATGTCACGGAATAGCTAGTCACCGTTTTCTCTCGTTGGCAACAATGCCTGCGTTTGGAATGGCTATTGCTGTATGGATTTCAGATAAGGAGGCTTCGTTGTTCATGTTTAGGTAGGTTTCAGTCAGTTGCAAGCATTAGGTGGTCAGCGACTGGTGCTTCAAGTACAGAAGACTTATCTGAGTGCGATTATGTCTCGGAATAAAAAGTAACTTTCATTTTTTATCGCAAATTATAATACAATTTGTTTGAATCATGGTTGATTGTAATGTTAAAAATTGTGAAATTTATGTTAATGTTTATCTACAAAAATTCACTGTTTTGCCTAGCGTGACATATATGCAACACGAAATTAAAACTCTATTTGGAGCCACAAAAATAAGAATTGCAAGTAACGATTCGTTCTCTTTAGAGGTCTCTATCTCTCCATGAGATCCTGGCTATTGTTGAAGGGTAGTAAGAAGATGCAGCAGATATATTTACTGAACCTCCTGATGCTAATGTCGAGTCGGATCAAGATTCTGGGGAAGAAGATGGGGGAGGAAACGTCGACAATCTTGGACCAGGGCAACTCCAGGCTGGTGCAGAAGTGGTTTTAGCAAGTAAAAACATGTTAAGTAGTGAACCTGAGATTAATTTCTCTCCGGATGATAAACCAGATGAACAGGAAAAGTCACAGATCTTAAAAACTGTAATCAGAGATAGGTAAAAAGATGATCTGCGTAGTGTTAGTTCTGTATTTACTGAGAGTGATTATAGTAAATACAGAAATTTGTCTCCAGTTCAGTGCTTCGAATTATTTTGGAACTACGAAATAATTGAATTTCTTCCCACTAAATCGTTGAACTATGATATGTTCAAGAACTGCTCAGATCCAAAAATATCTGGCGATAATCCTTTACGTAGCAGAAGATATTACTGGGATTCTGGATTTGATCTGAGAAATCAAATGGTCCAAAACACAATAAGAAGGGACAGGTTTGAAACAATTATGTGATCCATTCACTATTGTGACAACACAAAAACAGACGCTAATGATAGAATGTGGAAACTTCGTCCATCAAGGGGGCAGAAATACCCGCTTGGAGAACATTATTTGATATTTCTGAATAAGAATCGTAGGAACGGTAACAGATTTTTTTAAATCATTAAAATAAAAATAAAAATCTTCAAATAAAAGGTCTACGGTTTTTAATGTACAACAGAGTGTCAAGATTGGTTGAAAGAGTAATTTTGTTTCGAAATTCCCTCCCGCTCATTATTTAGTTCTTCATTTCGACATTTGACAAGTAGTGTTCATCATTAATATCATATTTAGTCATATATGATGAACAGTCGCGTCCATTCGACAGTGGGCTCGCGTCGTACGATGTCGTTAGCCGAATTCCAGCGTCGGAGCACACTATAATAAATCTTTGCTCTCGGATTCAATGTTTCTGGTATAATTCTAATAATACCATGGGGTCCAAATAAATGCATCCACTGTTTAAAAGTCCATAACTGGCAAACTAATTGACAGAGTTGTCTCATCTTTGGCAGTGTTATAGTTTGTAGTTCCGGCAATCACCACAAAAGCGTTGTATTGCGTTGCTTTGTTTTGTCAGATGACAGTCGCCAGATAGTCAGTGTTTTGTTCTTAGTTGCACCTAGTTACTCGAGTAAACATGGCTGGCGCAAGGCTTACATTCCGTGAAATGAAGTCAGTTTTGAAGTGCTATTTTAAGTACGAAAACATTAATGAGGTCCAACGGCAATGACAAATTGAGTATCAGACTGAGCCACCGACACGTTTAACGATTCGTCGCATTCGAGACAAATTTGTTGCCGAAGGCTGTGTTAAAGATGTACACAAGCAACGATCTGGACGACCTCTAACAGTAACAAGTCCAGCTAACTTCCGTCATGTGTTACAAAAATTAACTTGCTCATCACAGAAGTCGTTGAGACAGGGTGCCCTTGAAACTGGAGTGAGTGGCTGAAATGTTTGGGGAATTTTGAAGACAGCAAAGTGGAAGTGCTACATCCCACGATTGCTACACGCAATGAACGAGGACGACCCAGATCGTAGAATGGAGTGTTGCGAGTGGTTTACTAACATGGTGCGCAACGATGAAGAGTTTGCAGGAATGATTGATCTGGGCCTCATCAGACCACACAAACTCAATGGTACAGGAAGTCGCCACAATTGCATCTACTGGGCCGCCGAAAATCCGAACGTCCATGTAGACAAAGCCGTGAATTTGCCAGGAGTAAATGTGTGGGTTGTCTTATGGGGACTTGATGGGGCCATTCTTCTTTGACGGCACAGTTACCGGTGACGTGTACCTTCAGAAGGTTCAGACATCCATTTTACCTGCCATCCGAGACATGTATGGAGACGGAAGAGTTTACTTTCAACAAGATGGTGCCCCAACCAACTAACAAAATCATGTTAGGCCGTATCTCGACGAAAATCTACCAGGAAGATGGATAACCGTGGAGGTGCTGTGGAGTATCCACCACGTTCCCCGGACCTAACTCCTCTGGACTTTTACCTGTGGGGAACACTAAAGGACGTCGTTTATCGACAAAAGACACGCACATTGGATGAACATCGAGAATCCATCGTACATTCAAGTGCAAATATGCAACGTTGCAGTCATTAGTTCGTGCTGGAGTTCGGCGGCATCGTTTGTGTGCGGATGTTAATGGTGACCATTTCGAACACCTACAGTGATATCTTTAAGTTGGACATTAAGCTACACATTCACCAAAGTGAGACAACTCCGTCAATTAGTTAGTAAGTTATGGACTTTTAAACAGTGGATGCATTTTTTCGGACCATTCTGTATAACTATGTTCCACGAAAAACGTAGTAATATGGGATGGCGTGGGCTATAAATGTCCAACACGTAACGGTGGGCACAGTGTGTGTGGGCCCACACCTCCGCTATCAGGATGCCAGGAAGATTGTCTGTAGGTGAAAGCCAGAGTTGCCACATTGAGCGAAGGTACAGCGCCAGTGCTTTCTTCTTGACGTGAGTGAGTCCAACACTTCCTTTGCGGAAGTGCAATGAGTAAAGTAAGAATAACAAAAGGGATGTTAAAAACTACACCAGCGTTCACCAAGTGTCCGAATACTGCCTGTATCCTAGAAGCCATCATTTCTGTCATTGGTAGTACGTGGGAGAATGGTTAAGTTCAGAAGCCATGTACACATTGACGTACTGAGCCCGCTGCAAAATGTCCAAGGATCTAAATCTGTTGACGCGAGTCTCTGTGCGGAGTCGTCGTAAAGGCCGCCGTACGTAGCATTGGTCCATGGAGCGATATCCCTGAACATTTGAGCATTCCCACCTTTGTCAGGGTTACATCCAGTCCTGCAGGCATACCTCTTCTTACCTCCATGTACCGTGATTTCCCTAGGTTGATCGTACTGCCTCCCACCGCCCCCTACTGTTGGAGCCAGAAAAGCTCCGTATTTCATCATCAATCCTTGATAAGAACATCATATCATCGGCGTACGAGCCAAATAGAAAAGTCACGAAGTGGACCTTCCAAGCGTCCCCGCAGTCCGTGAAGAATTGGTTCGAGGGCAATGGCAGATAACATGGCAGAAAGAGGAGAGCCCGGCCTTACGGACCTATTGACACGGACGGGGATGGACCGACAGCCATTTACCATAATCCTCGTGACCTCCCCATGGATCAAACGAAGCACAACAGATGTCGCCACACGTGGGATACCGATGTGTTATGTAATTGTACGCAGACCACTAAGCCATCCAGACACAGTGATCATTGCAACTGCACAGGCTTTCACGCCTCCCGTCAGACCCGAATTCTCGTGTTAACCACACCTTACTAACGCAATGCACCTAGCCCATTCTTCTGAGTCGCCGCGGCATTTCGCCGATTCCTGTGAGTTCGAAACTGCTGTACATCTGCACTGACAGATCGTTACCCGCCCGTGGAAACAAATGTTATTTTCAACAAAAACATTTTCTCATAGAGACACAGTATTATTCCCTACGCAAACAATATCATGAATAATTGAAGAAAAGAAGAGAGTTGTTTGCTTCGCAACACATCAATTACACCGCGCGAAACTGCAAAGTCAAGTTGGCGCTTGACGTAAACTAAATGCGCCGCTATTGATCATCGCGAGATACAAGCCTGAACCCCACGTTGTTCGTTATCGCAATGTGACTTACGTACTACGATGCAACAAGGGCTGTATTTATTTTTCCCACTGTTATTAAGTCGACTGGAAACAATACAAATGTCCACTCACACTCAATGAAAAATGAGGAAAAGATTTACTCCTCCGTGCTTTACTTCTCTTTACTACAGTACTAGAATGGACATAACGTTAATGAAAAACCGAGTATCACCGGTCATGTTAGACATAATTAATGGGTGACCAACAGTCCTACAGAGGGTTAAACGGTAGTTTTACATAGTTATGTGAATGGATCCCTATCGTTTCCAACATTATTATTTCTGAAAATGCGTTTTCGGAATACCTCTTTATCATATATGATTTATATGATTTAATTTGGTGTTAACAGTGCTATAAGTCCGATTGTTAGTCAAACGTCTAACGAAAAAAATGATGATGAGCAGGGCATTTCGAAAAAGAATGGCTTTTTCGACAGATTTGGGTGCCTTGTTGTAATGTCCATTAAAAACCAAGGAACATTAATTCCAATGGTTTCTTTATACGTGTTACCGTTTCAACGGTAATCATTCAGAAATATTATAGCCAGTTTTTTCCAAGGGACCGAATGAGCTTACTTGTAAGCCATACGCAGGCGCCACAAAGACGTAGCCAACCCACCCACTTTAAAGTCACCTGCTTTGCAAACCATCATCAGGGAAATTTCTATGAAATTCGACATACGTAATACCTCAAGATTCAGATCTGTTCTTTTTAAAAAGAACGAAATATTAGACTGGGATATCGGTGAACGATATCTACTTTGAAAAATACTTTCTTTGTTGGAACACAATACTTCATCGGGCACGCTTTTATGCTTTACAAGAGCTTCCAAATGCACTTGCTTCTTACCAACGGTTTTCGCGATTTAAAAAGGTTAAACAGTTCCCATTACTCCTTTAGTTTTTTTTTCGCGTTTTCTTTCGGGTTGAGTGTAATAGTACTCATAACCATTCTCTCGAGTTTTCTGTTGGACTAGGGTCTCACGACTAAGGTAGTGCCCGAATAATTTTAGGATTGCTCGAAAGAGGCTATTCTTTGACAATGTATGAAAGACGTTTCGTGTCATCCTCTTAGGAAATATAAGTGTAAATGAAAGAATTCTCTCCCTCACACACACACACACACACACACACACACACACACACACACACACACACACACTTGCTGACCGAATATACACCACCCTGAACTATATGGAATAAAGTCGTCATAGCTTCTGAACGGTTTGCTTTAGGGCGTCCAAACTGCAAGGTTGAGTGCGGAACATGATGAGAATTAGTATGCGCTGTGCGGTTTGGTTTAGCGACGAAGAGCGCTTCCCTTTGGATGGGTTCGTCAATAAGCAAAACTGAGCATCGGTGCTATAGTCTTTGATACCATGGTGACTACCGAAGGCTACATGAAGGCTTTGGAAGATGAATTCAATCCCTTTACCATGATCTGAAAATATGCGTCACATGCAAGAAGCAGCTCGACCTCATCGAAGCAGGACAGTGTTTGATATCCTGGAGGAGCACTTTGTGGACTGCATACTGACTCTGGGATACCCAGGAGCCACTGGAATGGACTTTGATTGGCCGCCATATTCTCCGTATCTGAATATATGCGACTCCCTTTCGTGTGGCTATATTAAAGGCAAGGTGTACAGCAGTAACAAAAAAAAACCATTGCTGAGCTGAAAACATCCATTCAGGAGGACATGGACAGCATTGATGTTTCGACACTTCAGCGGCTCATGCAGAATTTCGCTATTCGTCTGCGCTACACTATCGTCAAAGAAGGCAGGCATTTCGAACATGTGATACTCGTAATCAGAATATCTGTAGTGACGTTTACGAGTTGAAAAAAGTGTGTGCACACCTTAGTTTGTAACTAATTTACGTTTCTTTTCGTATAATTCAATAACTGTCGCCCTGTAGCTTCGTAGTAACAGAATTACCCTGATGTACAGGGTGACACACGGGAGACGGACGGTTTTTAATGAAATAATACTCAGCCAACTTTAAAAGTAATGCATGTTTATTTACACAAAATCAAAGCTCATTATTTGTCATTTTAGTTAACAAAATTATTGGTAAAAAATAATGTCGTCAAGGTGATGTCCATCATTTTGAATGCAGGACTCAAGTATCTTCTCAAAATCGTCCATCACACGGAGTAAAATAACTGCAGGGATGGCAGCACTTTCTTGAATTATTGCATTCTTTAACTCGTCCAAATTTCGTGGTTTGTGGTTATAGACACAGTTCTTGAGGTACCCCCACAGAAAAAAGTCACATACTGACAAGTCGGGAGACCTGGGAGGCCAAGGAACATTTCAATGACAGTTCTTAGACGCATGTTTCCTGGCCGGATTATATTAAGTTTTGGCAGTTTCCAGAATGAGATTTTCTCTCTGCAGCGGAGTGTGCGCTGATATGAAACTTCCTGGCCGATTAAAACTGTGTGCCGGACCGAGTCTCGAACTCGTGACCTTGCCTTTCGCGGGCAAGTGCTCTACCAACTGTGCTACCCAAGAAAGGCAAGGTCCCGAGTTCGAGTCTCGGTCCGGCACACAGTTTTAATCTGCCAGGAAGTTTCATGTCATTGAAGTGTTTGCGGTGTGTGATGTTGCCCCATCCTGATGGAACGAAACGCGATTTAAAGGGATTCGTCGTCTTCCTAGTTCTGGTTTCAAGAATGTTTCAAGCATACGAATGTAACGATCCGAATTAACAGTAACTGTGGCCCCTTTCTCTTAAAGAAAAATAAGGTCCAATAATGCCAACAGAGCCAAGAGCACAATAGAGTGTTTCTTTTTCTGAGTGTAGAGGACGCTGGTGGATAAGGTGTGGATGCTCTGGAGCCCAGTAACGTAGGTTTTGCTGATTCAAGGTCCCTTTTAAATGAAAACGAGCTTCATCGCTCATCAATAAAATTTCATTTTCATTCGATCCTAAAGTCACTTTCATTCTGTAAGCGAAGTCTTATAGTACAGCAAAATGAGTTTCCATTAGTTGTTGGACAATGAAAATTTTGTAGAGACGGAATTTTAATTCCTTATGCAAAATTCGTCTAACTGATTCACGATTGATTCGTAATTCACTAGCATGACGTCTAGCTGACCGTCCTGGGCTTCTGACTGGCGCTTGCCTTAACCTTTCAACGTTTTCTGGTGTCTTTACTCTGCGTCACAGGCCAGGATGATTCTTATCCAGTATGTTTCCAGTTGATCTGAAGTTTTCCACCCATCTGAGGATTGTGTTACGGCTCGGAACATCTCCATGTCCACCGACATTAAACCACGCACGAAACAATCGCTATGTAGCAATAATAGACTCACAACTTTTCACGAAACTGTCATAGACAAACACTCGACTGCTCCATAGTGACTGAGTAAATGAAATGGCGTCTTGTGTGGCTTAGGACTATCCCCATCAAGACCACCTCCCGCCACGGCGCCCTCAATACTAGGCAGTTCGAAACCGTCCCTCTCCCCTGTGTATCCCTGTATTTTACAGTCTGTTGCAAAGTTTAGCTTGCAATTCGTCAAGTCCCTTTCGTCACACCGTAGGTCTTCTGTCTACTGAAAAGATGTTGAGTTTACTCTAAACAGCAACATTATTCACTACTTTGGCCTTTTGTTACCGTGGTCCCTTACGAACTGGGTCGCTTTCCCTCGGTTATCTTTGTTCATGTATGTTATTTTCTATGTAATTTTTCTGTTGTACCCTTCCGTGATAACCCTCAAGACAGATGGTCACTTGCTTACCTCAATCTTACAACAGATGGATAACAATTTGTGGTACCTCACGAAATAGTTCATTGGTGCGCCCCTGATGATGTCAAGACGGTCATTTGACGGTAAATAGTGCCCGTTGGACACTGGCATTTGGTCGCTCACCCGTGAACTATTTCGATATGAAGTTCCCCGGGGAAAGCTGGAGAATGACAATTTTACGTAAGGGAAGGTAGGATGCAGTTTAACGAGGAGAACTGAGTAACGCAGCGATTTGTGCCAAAGTTATCATGTAGGCTTGTGTTTAACCTAGTCACGTTATCATTTGTTACCCCTTTTTGCCAGTGCACTTTGAAAGCGATTATAGATCATCTTCGATGTTTAGCGAAAAAACTATGTTTTGAAGTATGTGAAACAAACTTTCATCATAATATAATGTTCTGTGTTTTGTTTATAGTCATAAAAGCACCTGCATTAATGAACACTGCGGTCAAAATCATGTGCTAGTGTATGATATAGCATTTCGAAAAATTTGCAACTTTCAGCAATTTTTTCATGATTTACGAATTCATATAAAGTTGTACTACGGGACACGGTGCAACAGTTTAGTGTGGGGCGCACATGTGGACATAATGTTCTAGAAGTCGCTGACAATGATGGAGGTGAGCATGGATGCTTGAAAATTGATGTCAGTCTCAAGATTTCTGATGTTCTATGAATATTTTTATAAATGAAATTGTTATCAAAGATTCTAAATGTTATTATTTCTATCATTTAATTGTAGCTGTATTTCGAAGTAGCCTAAGTATAGATGTTTTGCAGATGTGAATGTCGTTTTTCATGCTTGTCACACTTTATCCCATAACGTGTTACACTCTGCCACACACTGGGGCACACTTTAACTTTTTACATGCATACTTAATACTAACAATAATTACACCAATTCATGCCAATGTAAGTCATCTCTTTGACGTTTGTTTCCGTGCGGAGACATTAATATCGACCGAATTCCTGCGGGATTCAAAAGTTGCGAGGAGGAGATTAATGGACGAGAGATTCTGCCCTTTAGCGTGAGATAAGTTGAGAATTTGGGTAGGGCGTAAAGCGTCTCCGGATTGCCGAAGCTTCAGCGGCACAGTAGCTCTGCGTGTTCCGTCAGAGGATTAGCTCCCATTCGTAATATTAAACAAAACAAAAAAAAAGACAGAGTGAATGGCAACATTGAACTTGACGTCTTCCCCGAACAAATGCAACGAACACTAACGAAGAAAATGAGGTAAAAAGAGCAGTTAAGGCAACCGTTCCAGAGAAGCCCATCATCAGGGTACGAGTCCTGGTGCGGAAGAAATTTTCAGTTCTCGCCGTTCCATTACCACAGTGCCTTGTGCGATTGGAAGTCACGAATTTGCCACTCATCCTTTTCCTTTCATTCCCAATATTTTGTTTCATATCAACTTTTCTTTCAACACGCATAGTGACGCAGTTACAGAGATATTGCAAGTTACTGAATACAAAGAGATGAACACAAAGCGATCATTAATAGTGATTATTAACCTCTGACCAGCCACAGGTCTCTGTTAAAACCAAATATGTCCTCGACAACGTGCGAACATGCGACGTTGCCCGTGGTCTATTCTGATCACACAGTGGAAGTGGAGGGGCCACATGCAGTCCAAAAAGACAGTACCACATTTTTAAGTAAATCATACATTTTCAATTTTGACACATACTCAAATATTCACCTTGGTTAAAAAAATAAACAGCCGTGAGTGGAAGTACCGAGTCAGGCATTGTGATTCCGCTGGGCACAACGAAAAGATGCCTCGCACCACTAAGGCAGACATATCGGGGCCCGAGCTCGAACAGGTATCACCCAGTGCTAAAAGGAACGAACAGCAGGTAAGCTGAATCTGTACATTAAACTGAGCTGTTACTGCAACGGCTGTGGGTGTAGATCCAGAAAGGTCTCAATGTTTGCCCTGGGATCGACCAGGGCAACGGCTAAGTGAAGAGATCACACCGAGCTGGAATGAACAGTCAACGGGTGCCCAACATGGAAGCAACAATGCGGAGCGAGGCGACGAGCGGGTACGTAGTACCTACTGTAAAAGACCAGCAGATCCCCGTCCCCTCTCTCTCACTGGCGGATGTGACGGTAACCCGTTCGTAAGGGGAGCCGGGAGGGGCGGGAGGGGGGGGGGGGGAGGTTGGGTGCAGCGACGTAGCCGCTAGGAACGCCAACGTGAAGCCTATTGCAAATTAAGGGCTCTGTGGCACCACGTCTCGGTAAAGACCACTAAAGATGCTTACCTTTTTGCCTAGGTGTTCACAGAACTGTGTTTGAACGGCGCTGTTTTGCAGATACTTTGGTTTACATCCAACATTCAGTTCCTTTGGTGCAATTCCAGCCAACATTACTTGTTGATCCATATGGTGGTAGCCTCCGTTCTAGAACAGAATTTTGCGTTCCTGCCGGTTCTGGATGTTGCATTTATGTCTGGTACGTGACTGATTCTCTGGTAGTTTAAGAGTAATAGGTTCTATACCGTTTAAGCAGTTTTCAATGTAGTATTAATACATTAGTTTAACTGGATATGTATGTTGATTATATAAGCTGAAGGGTCAAAGTAACTGGTACACGTGTCTGATATCGTGTGGGGCCCTCGCTAGCACGCAGACGTGTCGCTGCACGACGCGGCATGGACTCGACTAATGTCTGAAGTAGTACTGGAGGCAACTGACACCATGAGTCCTGCTGGGTTGTCCATAAATCTCTTCTGAACAGCACGTTGTCAGGCATCTCAAATATGCTCAATAATGTTCACGTCTGGGGAGTTTGGTGGCCAGCGGAAGTGTTTAAACTCAGATGAGTGTTCCTGGAGCCACTCTATAGCAATTGTGGGGTGACGCATTGTCCTGCTGGAATTGCGCAAGTCCGTCGGAATGTACAATGGTCATGCCTACACACGTGTCACCTGTCAGGGTCATATCTAGGCGTATCAGGGGTCCCATATCACTCCAACTACACACGCCCCACACAGTTACAAAGCTTCCACCAGCTTGAACAGTCCCCTGAAGACATGCACGGTCCATGGATTCATGAGGTTGTCTCCATACCAGTACACGTCTATACGCTAGCTACAATTTGAAACGAAACTCGTCCGACCAGGCAACACGTATCTAGTCATCAACAGTCCAGTGAAGGTGTTGACGCCCACAGGCGAGGCGTAAAGCATTGTGCCGTGCTGTCATGAAGGATGCACGAGTGGTTCTTCGACTCCCAAAGTACATATCGATGATGATACGTTCAATGGTTCGCATGCTGACACTTGTTGATGGCCCATCATTGAAATCTGCAACAATTTGCGGAAAGGTTGCATTTCTCACACGTTGCACGATTCTCTTGAGTTGTCGTTGGTACCGTTCTTGAAGGATTTTTCTCCGGCCGAAGCGATGTCGGAGATTTGATGTTTTACCGTATTCTTGATATTCACGGTACACTCGTGAAATAGTCTTACAGGAAAATCCCCACTTTATCGCTACCTCGGAGATGCTGTGTCCCACCGGTCGTTCGCCGACACGTTCAAACCAACTTAAATCTTGAAAATGGCTCTGAGCACTATGGGACTTAACATCTGTGGTCATCAGTCCCCTAGAACTTAGAACTACTTAAACCTAACTAACCTAAGGACATCACACACATCCATGCCCGAGGCAGGATTCGAACCTGCGACCGTAGCAGTCGCGCGGTTCCGGACTGAGCGCCTGAACCGCTAGACCACCGCGACCGGCCAACTTAGATTATTACTGCTGCTACAATGGCAGGTTATCAAGATTTAACAACTGCGCCACTTGTTGTCTTATACAGTCGTTGTCGACCGAAACTGCCAGGTACTCCATATCAACGACCTCAGTAGTCATTAGACATCGTGAAAAACCAGAATGGGGCGCGCTGCGTGACTTACGGACTTCGAACGTGGTGAGGTGACTTGGTGTCACTTGTGTCATACGTTTTACGAGAGATTCCCACACACCTAAACATCCGTATGTCCACTGTTTCCGATGTGATAGTGAAGTGCAAACATGAGGGGAAACGTACAGCACAAAAAGCTAGAGGCCGACGTCGTCTGTTTACTGACAGAGAGCGTCGACAGTTGAAGAGGGTCATAATGTGTAATAGGCAGACATGTATACAGACCATCAATACAGGAATTCCAAACTGCATCAGGATCCACTGCAGGTACTATGACAGTTAGGTGGGAGGTGGTAAAACTGGGATTTCATGGTCGAGTGGCTGCTCATAAGCCACACATCACGTCGGTAAATGCCAACGGCGCCTCGCTTGGTGTACGGAGCATAAACATTGGACGATTGAACAGTGGAAAGACGTTGTGTGTAGTAACTTATTACTGTACACGACGTGGCGATCCGATAGCAGGGTGTGGATGTGGCGAATGCCCTGTGAACGTCTTCTGCCAGCGCGTGTAATGCCAACACTAAAACTCGGAGGCGATGTTGTTATGGTGTGGTTGTGTTTTTCATGCAGGGGGCTTGCATCCCTTGTTGTTTTTATCACAGCGCAAGCCTACATTGATGTTTTAAGGACATTCTTGCTTCCCACTGTTGAAGAGCAATTCGGGGATGGCGATTGCATATCTCAAGAGGATCGAGCACCTGTTCATAATGCACGGCCTGTGGCGGAGTGGTTACACGGCAATAACATCCCTGTAATGGTCTGGCCTGCATGGGGTCCTGACCTGAATCCTATAGAAGACTTTTGGGATGTTCTGGAACGCCGACTTGGTGCCAGGCCTCATTGACCGACGTCCATACTTCTCAGTTCAGCACTCCGTGAAGAATGGGCTGCCATTCCCCAAGAAAGATTCCAGCACCTGATTGTACGTATGCCTGCGAGAGTGGAAGTCGTCACGAATGTTAAGGGTGGGCCAACACCATACTGAATTCCAGCATTGCCGATGGAAAGCTCCACGAACTCCTAAGCAATTTTCAGCCAAGTGTCCGGATATTTTTGATCACTTAGTGCATATGATCTAGTGGATTGTTTTGCCCTTCCTATTTATTTAAAAGACTGTGACGCGTGGTAGCAGCTGCCTCATCTGCCTTTCTCAGTTCATTTAAAAATTTTCCCCTAAATTTTGGCTTTCCAACATATTCCCGCTTTTATTAACACGCAACTTACCTCAGCCTCCCACGAGCTCCCACTTATCATTCGCAGTAAGTAGCTCAAATATGGTTCGAATGGTTCAAAAAAGGGCTCTGAGCACTATGGGACTCAACTGCTGTGGTCACCAGTCCCCTAGAACTTAGAACTACTTAAACCTAACTACCCTAAGGACATCACACACATCCATGCCCGAGGCAGGATTGGAGCCTCCGACCGTAGCGGTAGCGCAGTTCCAGAACCTAGAACCGCTCGACCACTCTGGCCGGCTAAGTATCTCATACCCATCCCCTACCAGTTGCGTTTTCTCAGTCATTCATTCAACCGAGTTCATTGTCACTATCTCTTTGTACCTCTCTATAACTGTCTCCTGTGTCACAGCTAATGACCGCGTCCTCCGTCCTACATGCTGTCCTGTTGACAGCGCCTCTGTCTTTCTTTCCCTCAAAAAGGAACGAACATGTTCGGATGCTAAAATTTTTGAGCCAAATTTTAAAGGTGCTGAGAAAGGGGGAATGAGATGGCTGGTACACCACTTTTCAATCAGAGCCTTCTATGTAAACAGGAACATATTCAAATTTTTCTGCTCCGATACGAGCATTTTTCCGTTGGTTCCCTTCTTGTCTCTGCTGTAGCAGGGCGTGTAATTTATATGAAGGGAAATGTATTCGTAAGTAAAATTTAGAAAGTTTGCTTTTGTAAAACTGAAATAACGAAAAACTAATTTTATACCTCAGGTCGAGGTTTTACGTGCAAAAATATTTTGTTTGTGGTTCAGTACTACAAAATGGAGTTACCAGATAATAGTGGAGACACTTTAAAGCTTATTTCTCTGTGATACGTTTTGGTCTCACACGGCAATTGACGTACGTAGTTAACGTGTACAAGTTGGGGAAATTCGAATCTCAGTGTATCGGAAACGGACGAAGACATGAAGAAAATTTTCAAGGTTGCCCGAGAACGTGATCGTAGGAATACATAGTAGATATTACAGCCATTAGCTATCCATAACTCTCTCGGAATCCGAGGCACGGTTTTGGTACCCAAATAACAAGTTTGTGGGGTGTTTCCCGATAACGGATAAGGATTTTTGAAAACGCGAGATGGCTCATCTAAATGAATTACTAGAGAATAAACCGTTAAAATTTCGGCAATTTCCTGTTCTTATTTATTATTAAATTTCGTCTATTATCACGTTTTACGTGTAGAATTAGGGTAACTTTGAACCTCTCTATCTTGAAAACGGACAAATATGTCAAGAAAATTTTCAACGTTATTCAATATCGGAATCTTAGAAATATGTCGTTAAAATTTCAGCTATTTTCTGAGCATAGACATTTTGCAATCCCCTGCTGCGCTTTCGTCCACTGGTGACGGTGCATGTTTAGTAAAAGAAAACACGTCCTTTGGAGTTTTACGAGGGACCGCCCATGGATTAACGGTGCCTTAGAATGTACTATCAAGACCACCTTTTATAACATCAAATGAAGAGAGAGCCAACCGATTTTCTCCATTTGTTCCATTTGCCTAAGTAGGAGAAAATGGGTAATATTCATACTTTGACCCTGTACTCCCGCGTGTATACTGATTAAAGATGGCCACATATAAATATTCTGTGAAAGCTTTTGAAGCACATTTGGCGCCAATTATATTTCCTGGACTGGATTGTAAGGCGTACACAGGAGCAGATATAGACTCAGATCACAATATACTAGTGATGAAGAGTAGGCTGAAGTTGAAGACATATGTCAGGAAGAATCAAAACGCTAAGAAGTGGGATACGGAAGTTCTAAGGAATGACGAGATTTGTTTGAAGTTCTCTAAAAAGGGCCATCACAGAAGTTGGGAAGGAAAACATAGGTACAAAGAAGGTAGCTGCAAAGAAACCATGGGTAACAGAAGAAATACTTCAGTTGATTGATGAAAGGAGGAAGTACAAACATGTTTCGGGAAAATCAGGAATACTGAAATACAAGTCGCTGAGGAATGAAATAAATAGGAAGTGCAGGGAAGCTAAGACGAAATGGCTGCAGGAAAAATTAAGATATGATTGTCGGAAGGACAGACTCAGCATACAGGAAAGTCAAAACAACCTTTGGTGACATTAAAAGCAACGGTGTTAACATTAAGAGTGCAACGGGAATTCCATTGTTAAATGCAGAGGAGAGAGCAGATAGGTGGAAAGAATTAATTGAAAGCCTCTATGAGGGTGAAGATTTGTCTGATGTGATAGAAGAAGAAACAGGAGTAGATTTAGAAGAGATAGGGGATCCAGTATTAGAATCGGAATTTAAAAGAGCTTTGGAGGACTTCCGGTGAAATAAGGCACAAGGGAGAGATAAAATTCCATCAGAATTTCTAAAATCATTAGGGGAAGTGGCAACAAAACGACTATTCACGTTGGTGTGTAGAATATATGAGTCTGGCGACATACCATCTGACTTTCGGAAAAGCATCATCCACACAATTCCGAAGATGGCAAGAGCTGACAAGTGCGAGAATTATCGCACAATCAGCTTAACAGCTCATGCATCGAAGCTGCTTACAAGAATAATATACAGAAGAATGGAAAAGAAAATTGAGAATGCGATAGGTGACGATCAGTTTGGCTTTAGGAAAAGTAAAGGGACGAGAGAGGCAATTCTGATGTTACCGCCAATAATGGAAGCAAGGCTAAAGAAAAATCAAGACACGTTTATAGGATTTATCGACCTGGAAAAAGCGTTCGACAATATAAAATGGTGCAAGCTGTTTGAGATTCTGAAAAAAGTAGGGATAAGTTATAGGGAGAGACGGGTCATATACAATATGTACAACAGCCAAGAGGGAATAATAAGAGTGGACGATCAAGAACGAAGTGCTCGTATTAAGTAGAGTATAAGACAAGGCTGTAGCCTTTCACCCCTACTCTTCAATCTGTACATCGAGGAAGTAATGATGGAAATAAAAGAAAGGTTCAGGAGTGGAATTAAAATACAAGGTGAAAGGATATCAATGATACGATTCGCTGATGACATTGCTATCCTGAGTGAAAGTGAAGAAGAATTAAATGATCTTCTGAACGGAATGAACAGTCTAATGAGTACACAGTATGGTTTGAGAGTAAATCGGAGAAAGACGAAGGTAATGAGAAGTAGCAGAAATGAGAACAGCGAGAAACTTAACATCAGGATTGATGGTCACGAAGTCAATGAAGTTAAGGAATTCTGCTCCCTAGGCGGTAAAATAACCAATGACGGACGGAGCAAGGAGGACATCAAAAGCAGACTTGCTATGGCAAAAAAGACATTTCTCGCCAAGAGAAGTCTACTAATATCAAATACCGGCCTTAATTTGAGGAAGAAATTTCTGAGGATGTACGTCTGGTGTACAGCATTGTATGGTAGTGAAACATGGACTGTGGGAAAACCGGAACAGAAGAGAATCGAAGCATTTGAGATGTGGTGCTATAGATGAATGTTGAAAATTACGTGGTCTGATATGGTAAGGAATGAGGAGGTACTACGCAGAATCGGAGAGGAAAGGAATATGTGGCAAACACTGATTAGGAGAAGGGACAGGATGATAGGACATCTGCTAAGACATGTGGGAATGACTTCCATGGCACTAGATGGAGCTGTAGAGGGCAAAACTGTAGATGAAGACAGAGATTGGAATACATCAAGCAAACAATTGAGGACGTAGGTTGCAAGTGCTACTCTGAGATGAAGAGGTTAGCACAGGAAAGGAATTCGTGGCGGGCCGCATTAAACCAGTCAGTAGACTGATACAAAAAAAAAAAAATAAATAAATAAATAAATAAATAAAAATAAAAAAAATTCTGTTGAAATTTTGTCCCTCTATTCATATTGTTTAAGAAAACAAGTTTGATTTATGTCTTATGTTGACACATTAGTTATGACTTTTCCTGGTGTTAAGGTTTCCACAAAAAAGAATAAAAGGGATGTACAACAAATCAATCATTTGTTGTTGTCTACAATTACTTCCAAACGTTGCCTCAACGTTAGAATTCACTTAATTTCCAATAGTAGAAATCGTCCAGCCAAGATTTCAGTTAAACGTCATTACTGAGCTAAGCCCCTTGCATTGCAGTCGAGAAGGACTGAAACAGGTGGAAATCCGTAGGCGACACGTCGGAAAAATACGACAGCACTTTCCTGTCAAAGGGAAACGGCATTGCCGCAGTGGACACACCGGTTCCCGTGAGATCATCGAAGTTGATCGCTGTCGGGCGTGGCTAGCACTTGGATGGGTGACCATCCAGCCGCCATTTTTCGGGGTGCACTCAACTTCGTGATGACAATTCAGGAGCTACTCGACCGAATAGTAGCGGCTCCGGTCATAGACAACCATCTAAACGACCGTGAGAGCGGGGTGCTGACCACACGCCCTCCTATCAGCATCCTCAACTGAGGATGACACGGCGGTCGGATGGACCCGATGGGCCAGTTGTGGCCTGAGGACGGAGTGTCTTTTTTTCCTGTGAAGTGTTTCACTGGCTCCCTTGACGATCTAAGGTGTTGTGTTGCAGAAGAACGCCATGTCACTGCTGAGATCGTTTTTGCTATCTAGCGTTGTTGACCCGTTGCCTTTGTTGGACATCCGCATTCACTGTTTGATTTGAAGCAGTTCGAAGTCGAAATTGCCGTCTTTGAATCGCTTAAATCAATTTTGAGCCGTTGTAAGAGAGATCGCTTCTTTGTCACACCCATACAAATCCCTCCACTTGCTTCTGTGTCTCTGGCATACCGATTACATGCAAAATGAAAAAGGTGTTGAAAATTCTCTTTTGTGTCGACTAAACAACTCTATTTTATTGGCCTGAAAAGAAAAAAAAGCTCTACACATCGTTTCGAAAGAGAACATAATTTCCTACCGAATAGTATAAAACGCATGCCAAAAAATGTATTTTTCTCTCAAAATCTTCGTTTCACGAAAAACGCCAGGACTTATGGTCGAATCCAATGTATATTAAAGAATTTTGAGTATATAGTTGAAGCTTGTGTTACTGAAGCGTAAATTATTTGTATTGAATCCAGAGGATGTGGGTGATAAATGCGTCTCCATGTCTTGAGCAAGATTAATTGAATAATCATTACTTTGGTCTGTTAACTTGCGACTTTTTGATTACTGTAAGGTGGCTCTCGGTGCAAGCAGTTAAATCTTCTCATTATTATTAATTTTTTTAAACGCGTTGCTTGTCTATACTAACCCCAACACCTTCCTCAACCCATCCTCATACTCACTGACGGTTCAGGAGCTACCCCTTTGAGTATTCAGTCTTTTGATCTTCCCCAAACGACAGATTTACCATTGGTCGGACAAGGGTGCCCAGACACACGTTTGAACTAACGAGGAGGTGGAGACACAGAATGAGAGAAGAAATAACAAGGAACGCGCAAAGCTGAAAGAACAAACAATAAGGTCGATAATGGCAACGATGAACAAAGCCACCCAAGGTAGCTGCCGGTCAAACACAAAATAAAATTATATAAAAAGATGGAGTTGATGGATATCACAAGATCAGCAGGTTAAAAGCACATAGACAGTACAGGTGATATAGATGGCTTTTGTAGCCTGTTAGTACGAGACAAACATATAAAGGAGCCACCATTAATGTAAACCATTTAGCTTCACATACAAAAAAATAATAAATTTTCAGCGTCATATTTATGAGGCAGGCTTTGATGTGATAATTTTGCTAGGGGTTGTTTTGGCTCGTTTGCAAAACGTTTCAGACCATAAAGCCGTCATAAACAGAGGACAAGAGGCGGGTACCTAAAAATTACATGAAATTGAAATGCAGTGCGCACTGCAGTATATCCTGCTCTGTGTAGAGGCAGATTTGTGAAATTTAGAAAAGTCCAACCAAGTAACATTTATGCAACTTCAGCATAAACAGCCGAAATATTACGAGACGACAATTTTAGGATGGACCGATGTATGCGCTTCTGAAGTTTCTCTATATTTGGATTTTATTGCGTGCAGACCTCAGTTTACCCGGCAAAAAGATTGTCAGGCACCGAACCTAAATAATGGCATGGAACTGCGAACTTCGACTACTTGATTGCCACTAACGTGCACCAGGAAACTCGTACACCTCAAGAGCCATGCGAGTGCTTCATCAGCAAGCAAAGTAAACAGGACCCACGCTGAACGGATTCTCCGTGCAAACATGAGACGCGGCGCGTTTTCTTTTCGGCTCAGCATCCGAGCATACACCGCTGAGGATATACAGAGAGTAGCAAGTGGGAACTGAATTGCGCCGTATCCCATGACTCAATACCAGAAAGAGAACTCGCACAGGCGTGGCAATGACGATTATTATGCAAAAACTAAGCGAACAGAATGAAATTTCCGTTTATACATTCCAAGCCTAAATTAATTCCGAATATGAAAGACAAGACCTTTTAGCGAGCAGGGACCTCATGAATTTTCTTCAAAATTTTTGTTTATACAACATATTAAGGCTAAAATCACTAACCAAAATAGGAAGAAATTTATAAGCACAGTATTTATATTGGTGAATTATTGACAGCGGGTAGACCGGAATATAGGAGAATCGAAGCGTCTGAGATGTGGTGTTCATCAGGGAAATTGAAAATCAGTTGAACTGGTACGATGAGAAACGAAGAGGTTCTCTGCAGAATCGGTGAAGATAGGACCATATCGAAACAGTGACAAGAAGGGACTCAATGTAAGGAAGTGTTATGAAACACTGCAGTAACCTCCGTGGTACAAGAGGAAGCTGTACTGGATCAAAATGTAGTGGAAGACAGAAATTGGAATACTGCCTACAAATCACTGAGGACGTAGGTTGCAAGCTCTGTTCTGAAATCAAGAGATTAGTGTAGGAGAGGAAATCGTGGCGGGCATCATCAAACCAGTGAGAAGACTGACTACGGAAAAAAGGAAATGAAAACAAAGGACTGTGCACGGAGGAAAAATGCTTGGTAATATCCGGAGTCGAGCCCAGGTCCTTTACCTAGCGAGACACGCAGACCACTGAACTACAAAGATGGACATGCACGATGAGCCAACATTTAAAAAAGAAAAAAGATAAGAGATATTTAAGCGAAGTTGCATGGGTTGGATTAAAAACAATTCAGTGTTCGTTAATGTTATCACTAATCATGTACACGTACCCGGTAAACTGACTCGTTCCTCATCACTTAGATAAAAAAAAAAGATGTTCAGATGACCTATGGAACATGTAACTAACTTATACCTTCCTACACAAATGTGGCGCCCGACATGAGACCGAGATGCAGTGAGAAAGACCGTTAGTCTATACAAATGAATATACCGACAGCGTTTCTAGATATGTTCTTACTTCAAGCAAGCGACCCACAATGCACGTATCAAGCCAGTAATAATATCTATACAAGGTCCCTATGAGACGACTGTTGTACTCGGACGTGCTACGAGAGAAGTTTAGTTCCATAGTCACACAGCTTTATCTAGTAACAAATCTCTTGCTATAATCTTATTAGATAGAGAAATAAACTGTGTTAGAATAGGTAACGTACACCTTTTGATTCAGTGACTGAATCTCCATGCGACACTATATTTATATATACTGCAAAATCTTGTTCCCAAGACCTTAAGTCAGGATACAAACTGGTAATACGTCAACGGTTTATATTTCCATTCAGTGGGACGTCAAACAAGAATGTCTACCCTGTAGTTAAAAAATTCCACTGGAGCTCACACGCCATCAATTTAATTAGCAACTAAACAGTGGTGTACACTTACACAAGCGATATGAGCATCGTAATAGCCAATGACGTTGTGACTCCAACTCCGACCTTGGTCCACCAATATCAAAGAAACAGTGGCACTATATGAAGTGAAATCAAGTGGACTGTCCTATCGTTTGAAACGCGTTACTTGCATCAAACCATAACTATCCAAATTCAGTGCGAAGACACAAAATATTTATCATATCAGATCCTCAGTAAATGGTTTCCAGCAGCTGACAGTCAAGGCAAAGATAATCAAAGCGGCCCTACAAGAAAAACTTATGAGAAATTTAGATTGGGCCCAAGAGACTTACTAAGTTAACACCTACATCGTGGTTAAAATCCAGTACACAATGATTATCCATCCCAGTTCCAGTGCCAAGCAGACCCTATCAGCTGGAAATTAGCCGTGTTTGCTTTAACAATACATATGTTTTTGGATAGGGCCCGCCTTTAGCAAAACACAGTTTTTTTTAAACCAAACATGTTTCATGGTAGTTGCAGCATCTACAGTGGTCTTTTATTTTATACCTGTTAACGATAGAAAATGTTTTTTACTGTTTCTATACATGTAAATGTTTGTTTTTAAATCGTAATTAGAGATATTTGAAGAAGCATATAAAATTATGAATTCATCCCTTTTTACCACATGATGTGGTTTTTATGATGTGTTACGTTTCTACAATGACTGATTTGTTTCCAAGTTTGTCATCTTCCAACACTTACGCTTTAAAGTAGACAAATTATTCAAGCCAAAATTACAATTTGAAAATTATTATAGTTATGCCTGAAATTAATTAATTCTCTGTACGAGCCCTAATCTCTCTTATATTTCGCGGAAAGACCACAAAGATAAGATAAGTTGGCGGCAGTAAAATTGTACTGCAGTCAGCCCCAAATGCTGGTTCTCTAAATTTCCTCAGTAGCGATTCACGAAAAGAACGCCTCCTTTCCGCCACAGACTCCCACCCGAGTTCCTGAAGCATTTCCGTAACACTCGCGTGATGATCAAACCTACCAGTAACAAATCTAGCAGCCCGCCTCTGAATTGCTTCTACGTCCTCCCTCAATCCGACCTGATAGGGATCCCAAACACCCGAGCAGTACTCAAGAATGGGTCGTATTGGTGTTTCATAAGCGGTCTCCTTTACTGATGAACCATATCTTTCCAAAATTCTACCAATGAACCGAAGACGACTATCCGCCTTCCCCGCAACTGTCATTACATGCTTGTCCCACTTCATATCGCTCTGCAATGTTACGCCCAAATATTTAATCGACGTGACTGTGTCAAGCGCTACATTACTAATGGAGTATTCAAACATTACTGGATTCTTTTTACTATTCATCTGCATTAATTTACATTTATCTATATTTAGAGTTAGCTGCCATTCTTTACACTAATCACAAATCCTGTCCAAGTCATCTTGTATCCTCCTACAGTCACTCAACGACGTCACCTTCCCGTACACCAAATCGTCATCAGCAAACAGCCGCACATTGCTATCCACCTTATCCAAAAGATCATTTATGTAAATAGAAAACAACAGGGGACGTACCACACTTCCCTGGGGCACTCCAGATGATACCCTCGCCTCCGATGAACACTCACCATCGAGGACGACGTACTGGCTTCTATTGCTTAAGTCTTCGAGCCACTCACGTATTTGGGAACCAAACCCATATGTTCGTACCTTAGTTAAGAGTCTGCAGTGGGGCACCGAGGCAAACGCTTTTCGGAAGTCAAGGAATATGGCATACGTCTGATACCCTTCATACATGGTTCGAAAGGTATCATATGAAGAAATACGTCTGGAGAAACGTCTGCTACATCTCTCAGATTACTGTGGTACGTCGTGTTTACGTAGACTGTACTGACCCTACGGAGAAAACACGTATTATATCCAGCACAATGCCCACATTGCAATCAAATTTCCATTGCTCACCTTTTCTTGAGCAAAAACTCCTTTCACACTTGCCATTTGTAAAGTTTCTTCCATATGAGGATGACTAGAAACTTTAAAAAGCAGATATGGCTATGTGCACGCGTGTTGCTGTGACGTGAGAAGCAGGCGGCTGGTCTACTCGGGTGTCTTAACAGCTAAAAACGCTGGGGGTGCTCAGCAAACTGAACTCGCATTCGGAAGAGTGTCGTCTGAAATACGCGTCCGTCCATCCGGATTTCGGTCTTCCGTGATTTCCCTAAATCCCTCGACGCAACTACAGCAAAGCTACGACTGATTTCCTTCCTCATCATGGAAACAATCCTGCTCCGCCTGTAATGACCTCGTTCTCGACGGAAGTTAAATCCTAATCTTCCTCCCGCCCATCCTTCTTTACCGATTTGAGCCCAGATTGGCCGCGCGAATGTTGGTTCGTCGTCTGTGACTGGTAGCAGCTTTGAGTCTCAGTTAGGTTCTCAAGAGCGAGAGCGGTTAGACGCATACCTGGAGGGGGTGCTTGGAAAAAACACGCGATCTAGTGTGTTGGCGGAAGACATAGAACAGTTAACCACCATGGCTAAAATGAGGCCAGCCGATGCGGCCCAGCGGTTCTAGGCGCTTCAGTCTGGAACCGCGCGACCGCTACGGTCGCAGGTTCGAATCCTGCCTCGGGCATGGATGTG
Organism: Schistocerca gregaria; assembly: GCF_023897955.1. Classification (NCBI taxonomy): domain Eukaryota; kingdom Metazoa; phylum Arthropoda; class Insecta; order Orthoptera; family Acrididae; genus Schistocerca; species Schistocerca gregaria. The sequence goes on from NC_064925.1 coordinate 115,400,509, forward strand.
TGTTTAGGTAGTTCTAAGTTCTAGGGCACTGATGACCTCAGATGTTAAGTCCCATAGTGCTCAGAGCCATTTGAACCATTTTTTAAGCTGAAATGAGTGATCACCATAGGTATTACACAAGTTTAAATTCAATTAAAACTGAGCCAGACTAGTTACTGAAAAGATATTATTACAGTTTTCATCAGTCATCAGTTCTCTGACTGGTTTCATGCGGCCTGTCACGTATTCCTCTCCTGTGCCAACATTCTCATCTCAGAGTAGCAGTTGCAACCTACACCAATCAGAACATTATGACCACCAACCTAGTATCGATACAAACTCATCCAGGCGATAGCAGTGTCACCTGACTCGGAATCATTGCTAGTCAAACACACGGACGGTGGATGTAGCATCAGTGAGCGAGCTGTCCGTGTGTAGAATGAGGAAGGAGTGCGATGTATCTGAGTTTGATCGAGAGCAGATTGTGATACCCCACTGCAGGACTTGTTCGGTGTTGGAGGAGTGCAGCGGTGACTGCTTCCAACACGTGGCGAAACCATGGTGAACCCACGTCCAGACGTCGATGGTTGGGCTACTTCCCCTCATTACAAATGTCAGTCGTCGTAGGTTGGGCAGGAAGGTACAACTGGGCAGGTGGCGAGCTGTAGCGAAACCTACTTTTGACTTCAGTGCTGTGCATAGTATAAGTGCGTCTGATCACACAGTGCACCGAACAGTCCTAACGATGGGCCTCCACAGCCGATGACCCACGCATGTGGGAGAGAGAGAGGGGGGGGAGAGAGAGAGAGAGAGAGAGAGAGAGAGAGAGAGGGGGGGGGGAGAGAGAGAGAGAGAGAGAGAAAGAGAGAGAGGGGGGGGGGAGAGAGAGAGAGAGAGAGAGAGAAAGAGAGAGAGAGGGGGGGGAGAGAGAGAGAGAGAGAGAGAGAGAGAGAGAGGGGGGGGGAGAGAGAGAGAGAGAGAGAGAGAGAGAGAGAGAGGGGGGGGGGAGAGAGAGAGAGAGAGAGAGAGAGAGAGAGAGAGAGGGGGGGGGGAGAGAGAGAGAGAGAGAGAGAGAGAGAGAGAGAGAGAGAGAGAGAGAGGGGGGGGGAGAGAGAGAGAGAGAGAGAGAGGGCGGGGGCGGCGACAGAGGGCGGGGGCGGCGACAGAGGGCGGGGGGGCGGCGACAGAGGGCGGGGGGGCGGCGACAGAGGGCGGGGGGCGGCGACAGAGGGCGGGGGGGCGGCGACAGAGGGCGGGGGGGCGGCGACAGAGGGCGGGGGGGCGGCGACAGAGGGCGGGGGGGCGGCGACAGAGGGCGGGGGGGCGGCGACAGAGGGCGGGGGGGCGGCGACAGAGGGCGGGGGGGCGGCGACAGAGGGCGGGGGGCGGCGACAGAGGGCGGGGGGGCGGCGACAGAGGGCGGGGGGCGGCGACAGAGGGCGGGGGGGCGGCGACAGAGGGCGGGGGGCGGCGACAGAGGGCGGGGGGGGCGGCGACAGAGGGCGGGGGGCGGCGACAGAGGGCGGGGGGGGCGGCGACAGAGGGCGGGGGGGCGGCGACAGAGGGCGGGGGGGCGGCGACAGAGGGCGGGGGGGCGGCGACAGAGGGCGGGGGGGCGGCGACAGAGGGCGGGGGGGCGGCGACAGAGGGCGGGGGGGCGGCGACAGAGGGCGGGGGGCGGCGACAGAGGGGCGGTGGGCGGCGACAGAGGGCGGGGGGGCGGCGACAGAGGGCGGGGGGGCGGCGACAGAGGGCGGGGGGGCGGCGACAGAGGGCGGGGGGGTCGGCGACAGAGGGCGGGGGGGCGGCGACAGAGGGCGGGGGGGCGGCGGCAGAGGGCGGGGGGGCGGCGGCAGAGGGCGGGGGGGCGGCGGCAGAGGGCGGGGGGCGGCGGCAGAGGGCGGGGGGCGGCGGCAGAGGGCGGGGGGGCGGCGGCAGAGGGCGGGGGGGCGGCGACAGAGGGCGGGGGGGCGGCGACAGAGGGCGGGGGGCGGCGACAGAGGGCGGGGGGGCGGCGACAGAGGGCGGGGGGCGGCGACAGAGGGCGGGGGGGCGGCGACAGAGGGCGGGGGGGCGGCGACAGAGGGCGGGGGGGCGGCGACAGAGGGCGGTGGGGGGCGGCGACAGAGGGCGGGGGGGCGGCGACAGAGGGCGGGGGGGCGGCGACAGAGGGCGGGGGGGCGGCGACAGAGGGCGGGGGGGCGGCGACAGAGGGCGGGGGGGCGGCGACAGAGGGCGGGGGGCGGCGACAGAGGGCGGGGGGCGGCGACAGAGGGCGGGGGGCGGCGACAGAGGGCGGGGGGGGCGGCGACAGAGGGGCGGGGGGCGGCGACAGAGGGCGGGGGGCGGCGACAGAGGGCGGGGGGGGCGGCGACAGAGGGCGGGGGGGCGGCGACAGAGGCGGGGGTCGGCGACAGAGGGCGGGGGTCGGCGACAGAGGGCGGGGGGGCGGCGACAGAGGGCGGGGGGCGGCGACAGAGGGCGGGGGGGCGGCGACAGAGGGCGGGGGGGCGGCGACAGAGGGCGGGGGGGCGGCGACAGAGGGCGGGGGGGCGCGACAGAGGGCGGGGGGCGCGACAGAGGGCGGGGGGCGGCGACAGAGGGCGGGGGGGCGGCGACAGAGGACGGGGGGCGGCGACAGAGGACGGGGGGGCGGCGACAGAGGACGGGGGGGCGGCGACAGGGGACGGGGGGGCGGCGACAGAGGACGGGGGGGCGGCGACAGGGGACGGGGGGGCGGCGACAGGGACGGGGGGGCGGCGACAGGGGACGGGGGGGCGGCGACAGGGGACGGGGGGGCGGCGACAGGGGACGGGGGGCGGCGACAGGGGACGGGGGGGCGGCGACAGGGGACGGGGGGGGCGACAGGGACGGGGGGGCGACAGGGGACGGGGGGGGCGACAGGGACGGGGGGGCGACAGAGAGAGGGGGGCGACAGAGAGAGGGGGGGCGACAGAGAGAGGGGGGGCGACAGAGAGAGGGGGGCGACAGAGAGAGGGGGGCAACAGAGAGAGGGGGGCGACAGAGAGAGGGGGGCGACAGAGAGAGGGGGGCGACAGAGAGAGGGGGGCGACAGAGAGAGGGGGGCGACAGAGAGGGGGGGCGACAGAGAGGGGGGGCGACAGAGAGGGGGGGCGACAGAGAGGGGGGGCGACAGAGAGGGGGGGCGACAGAGAGGGGGGGCGACAGAGAGGGGGGGCGACAGAGAGGGGGGGCGACAGAGAGGGGGGGCGACAGAGAGGGGGGGGCGACAGAGAGGGGGGGTGACAGAGAGGGGGGGCGACAGAGAGGGGGGGCGACAGAGAGGGGGGGCGACAGAGAGGGGGGGCGACAGAGAGGGGGGGCGACAGAGAGGGGGGGCGACAGAGAGGGGGGCGACAGAGAGAGGGGGGGCGACAGAGAGGGGGGGCGACAGAGAGGGGGGGCGACAGAGAGGGGGGGCGACAGAGAGGGGGGAGCGACAGAGAGGGGGGAGCGAGAGAGAGGGGAGCGAGAGAGAGGGGAGCGAGAGAGAGGGGAGCGAGAGAGAGGGGAGCGAGAGAGAGGGGAGAGAGGGAGATGGGAGAGAGGGAGATGGGAGAGAGGGAGAGGGGAGAGAGGGAGAGGGGAGAGAGGGAGAGGGGAGAGAGGGAGAGGGGAGAGAGGGAGAGGGGAGAGAGGGAGAGGGGAGAGAGGGAGAGGGGAGAGAGGGAGAGGGGAGAGAGGGAGAGGGGAGAGAGGGAGAGGGGAGGGCCGCAGAGCGAGTGAGACCGCACAGCACTGCTCTGCGCCGGACTGTCGCGCGGCCAGATCTAACGTAATCAAAATATTCTATTTTAGAATTAATTTTATGTAAGAGGTATAGAATCTCATTCTTACTGTTAGAAGTTACAAGTAAGTATTTTTGTTATACTTCGTGCTACAATTTTTTGTATCCCTTTTCAGAGTTTAGAAATAATTTTAACTGGCCAAGTTTGAAAACTTATTAAAATAGAATTAAGGTTATAAAGCTCTTTAATTCTTACAGTCAATATTGTTAAAGAAGACAATTAACAATTTAACACGTTTTTCTTTTTCGAGGAAACGATTTTGTCTAGGCTTGGTACAATATTCCGTGAGACTGCTAACCTTAAAGAATGTCACATATTTATCACCAAGGAACGAACGGTTCTTAAGTTTAGCAAGCTTTAAATGAGAGAAAAAGCGCTCACCAATATACGTGGAACCAAACATTGGATGACTTTTACAGCTGTCTGCCACGAGAGAAATATCCTCTTTTGCACAAGCACGCGGACAAAGGTCTCTCAAAGTTTTGCACATAAGAAAACGGCCTTTGAGGCGGATATGGCACTGTAGGTCAATCAGCTCTAGTTGAAGCACTTGTGAGACGTCCTCTGCCCGAAGGGGAAAACGGGCGAACAAATATATTTGCCGGCTGGCACGCACGGCAAGCTAAGCGGCACGGCTCGGCCACTGCAGCAACGTACGAATTCGCCCTGGGCGCTAGCCGTGGGCGATCGCGGGCACTAGCGCCCTAGGGACACAGTTTGGACGAGCCTGCTCTAGATGGTTCAAATGGCTCCGAGCACTATGGGACTTAACAGCTTAGGTAGTCAGTCCCCTATAACTTACTACTGAAACCTAACTAACCTAACGACTTCACAGACATCCATGCCCGAGGCAGGATTCTAACCTGCGATCGTAGCGGTCGCGCGGTTCCAGACTGTAACGCCACCCCGGCCGGCTCTTCCTCTAGAATTTGTAACCTCTACGGTTCCCTCTGCTACATTCACTGATGTCTTAACAAAACTCCTGTTATACCGTCCCCTCTTGTTGACGAAGTTTTCTATAAATTCCTTTCCGTGCCGTTCTGCTGATAGCTTCCTCATTCTTACCTTATCAGTCCACTTACATTGCAACATTATTCTGTAGCAACGACATTTCAGATGATTGGATTCTCTTCTGTTCCAATTTTCCCACAATCCATGTTTCACCACTATACAATGCTTTTCTCTAAAAGTCCATTCTCAGAAATTTCATCCTCATATTAAGGCCTGTGTTTGATACTGACAGATTTCTCTTGGCCAGGAATGTCCTTTCCTCCAGTGCTAGTCTGCTCTTTATGTCCTCCTTGGTCTGACCGTCATTACTTATTTTGCTTCTTAGGCAAAAAATTCCTTATATTCGTGATATCCAATTCTGGCAGTAAGTTTCTCGCTGCAAACTTTTTTCAACAGATCCTGAAATTCTTCACTTTCATTGACGATAGCAATGTCATCAGCTAATCTTATCAGTGATATCCTTTCACCATGAATATTAATCCCAGTCTCGAGTATGTCTTACATGAACCGCCAGGTTAGCCGAGAGCGCCAATGCGCTGCTTGCTGGACTCGGGTAGGCGCGCCGGCCCCAGATCGAATCCGCACGGCAGATTAACAACGTGCACCAGTGAGCTGGTGGCCTGGCCAGCATTGATGTGGATTTATGTGGTTCTCCACATCTCGCTAGGTGAATACCGGACTGGTCCCTACGTCCCGCTTCAGTTAGACGCGTCGCAGACATTTGAAACACGTTCACATTATTTAACTGTTTAAGCTAGGTGCAGGCAGCTGGGGTACACTGATTCCGTCCCGGGGGGTATGGGGTGGTAGCTGGAGGGCATCTGGCCACCCCTTTGCATTATCAACGCCTAATCCGATTGTAACAACGCCGATCCTCCGGTAACTGCAGGACAAGGTCCAAGAAAAAGAAGATCTATTTAACTTAGAGAGAAACCAAGAGCAGCACTTTGAAGTGTTAGTACGTTTCACATCACACTAGGAAGCTGCTAATGTTTAGAGATTTATTAAAGAGTTTTACATTTAAATGATAAACTTTTTTCATCTGTATTACCATTCTCAAGCAATCTCCAGTTATGTAGCCCAGTTAGTATATACAGTTTACACATTGTATCACTGATTAATATAATACATACAATTAATATTTGTTAAGTATGTTTCAGGTAATGGTAGCATACGGCCTTGACTCATGATGATACGAGACCTCAAACACCCAGCAGCCATATTTTCAGTGAGTCAGTCGTCATTCGGGGGAAAGAGAGAGAGAGAGAGAGAGAGAGAGAGAGAGAGAGAGAGAGAGAGCGCAGTCGTTCACCAAAGCCTGTGCTCTGGATTACATATAAGAAAAGAGACGGTGGCCTTTTGATAGTGTCCGGACGTTTTGTAAGCATTAATTCTGGGACTTGTGATTTTATCGAGTGTCGGCAGTAAATATTTTTAAATACTTCAGCTCGAATGCTCAGAATAATTCACAGTAGGTAAACTATAGAACTTTTCAGCGTAAATTTTCCAATAAATTGATCTTGTAATTTTAACTTGTTCCCAAACTGGGAAATGTAATTTAAAAGCTTATGTTGGATGAACTTTGATTTAATCTCGAAATTTTACCGGAATTTGACACAATACGTAGTATGAGATAATGCTGTGGTTTTACTTTCAGCTCTCGCACAGCCATACCTCGATTCACTGATGAACAGTTATTAAGCCGACACAGTGTTGTAAAGAAACAAATAACCTCAGTCTTATTCAGATGATGAACTACCATGGTTCTGAATAGTATTTTCCTCTGGCTGTTCCTACCAGGATGTTTTATAATTTTTTGTGACTAGTTTCGTGGGTGATTGTGACAAAAGCGTTTGGACGGTTACTAGACAGTAGCGTAGCTATATTATAAAAATGGACCCACACGTTCTAAAATCTAGTGACTTTCTTACGTGAATTAATAATTCGTGCAGCCGCACATGTGGATTCAAGAACTAAAAAGCAGCATATTTTAATAAGCAGTATATTATTATTATTATTATTGTTATGTGCGATTCGACTCTGTAGGATCACGCAGAGCTTCTTGATTCTTTTTCCTTCCTTTTCACACTGCTCTCATTATTTTGCATGGGCTGTCGTCCTTTGCTCTGTCCATTTTGTTACTGGTATCATTGGAGCTTCGGTCTCTGACTTCCCTTCTGTCAACTTTTTTGCTTAAATACCTTTCTGTCCAATATATCTGACTAATTTATCTGAGCTTTTTGTAGGTCCCTTTTGACCTCTTGTATCAAGGGTAGATTTTTAAGTCCTATGTATTTAAGAATTTTGTACGTAAGTCTTATTTTGGGAAGCCTATAGAGGTGCAATAAAAGTTTAATCGACTTTTTCTAATGTCTGCTGCAAGACTGAACAATTTCTCACTCGCTTCAAGAGATTGTAGTCTTAGCCCTCTTCTGTTTTCTTCGGACGTTGTATGTTCCTGATGACTTCACGTTCTTCCTTTAATAATGTTGTTATGTCACCTTTTATGTGGACTGTCAGGTTTTCACTGCCATATAGGACCTACAAATCATAACGAAAATACTGATACTGGACGAGACCAACTACAATGCGATGGTAATGATGTTTGAATAATTATGTATTTTGATATCAGTCCAGATGCGAACTGATCGCGAAAGATATGGGAACGAAGAATACGGACTAAAAAGATATTCATAATAGATGCTTTACATCTGGATTGGACACTATTTCCAACTTTTTTTCAAAACTGCTAAACATTTCGTCACTTCTTTCATTACATTTAAATCATGTTGAAAGCTGCTGAACAACACTGTCATGACTATCTTTCTCTCCAACACTGAAAGAGTAGGAGAAAACTACAGTATATACTGTTGACTGAAAGCTTATTGCCACTTTCTTAGGAGCGTATTCGTTCATTTATGAAATGTTGTACATTAGAAGTAGACCGTGGCATCAATTCTACAAATTCTTTGAAGGTATGTCGCAACAGATGGGTACGGAAGTTTCATAACTTACGGGCTGCCGATCTGTGCTCGAGTAGTTGGTGCACGATTGGGTCCCATATCTGTTCCACAGGATTCAGATCAGGCGACCTTGGTGGCTGAAACATCTCTTCACTGTCTTTCTACGCGAACCTCTATAGAACAGTTTTAGACTTTTGACTGGAAAATATTATCGTCGTAGGAGAATACCTCAGATACGAAGTGATACAGGTCGTCCACAATAATGTTCACCAAGTTCACAGCTGTCATGTTACCATGGAAGCCCACGTGAGGGATGGAATCCCATTTCGGTTTCACAAACAGTTCTCTACTGCACTGGAGTCTTACCTAGTTTGCATTTACCGCGAATCTCTCACCCAGTTGCTGACCAATATCCCTAACATCGTTCTGCTGCAGAACCCTTGAACATTTTCTCAGTTCGAATACAAAAGAGGCCGATGTCCGTGACTCAGCAAGGTTTTATTTAAACATCGCTCGTGGAAGCACATTTCGCCAGTTTTTCATGTGATACACGGCGAGCGAGGGCTACGGGCAGATTCCATATTTCTAGATTTCCGAAACATATTTGGCATGGTGCCACACTGCAGATTATTTATGAAGGTGCGAGCATATGGAACTGTTTTCCAGATATGTGAGTGGCTCGAATTCTTCTTAAGTGATGGAGATGAGTTTGCTGTTCTCGACAGCGAGTGTTCAACAGAGACAAGGGTATTGACCAGTGACGAGCTGGCGCCAGTCGTATTTTGTTCATGAACTTTTGAGATAGATTGTGGTGCGGTAAGCAATCTTTGCTTTTAGCGTGTCTTATCTTGCAGCTTGGCAGGCGAAGCGAGTCGGTTGTTACCCTTCGACTGGTAACCCTCGAAATCTCGTCCCATTTGGGGAGAGAAGTGTCAAAGGCTACCGAACGAGCGTGATGACCGTTACAAGTTGTGGTGTAAAACAGGTTGGGCGTTTTACCGACATGGGCAGCTTGGAACAAGATTTGAAGGGAAGCGGTGAAGCTGTGGAATCCATTCCCTCGTATTGTGTATCTGACATGGAACAGATTGTCTTAACTGTTTGTTCATCGACGCACTCAGAGATTTTAAACTTTATTATTATGGTGAGACTTTTATAGTCGAACCTTAAGACGGTATGGAATAGTTCAGTTGGAGGCCGTTGTTTGTAAATTTTCTCATGAGTTTAACTAGTGCCTCGTGTCTCTTGCAATTAAACGATTTTATGTTGCCGTTTTTAAAGCCGACACTCTGATAATACAGTTGTCAATGTGTAGGTGGTTCAAACGTTTTGCCGAGTGTTTCTATGTTTCAGAGTAATTGGAATGTCCTTGTGATTCGGGCAGAAACTTTTGATTGTGCCAGCACCTTCGCGGTGAGTGAAATGTCATCCGAGGTCTAGGCCTGGCAGTGTTTAAGAATCTTGCCACTACCGGAGTTGTTCACATATCGTCTTCCAAAATTTAGTACCTTCCTTCCGTCAAGGCGGGTTCAGCTGATTATTTATATATATATATATATATGGAAATGGAAAAAATAACACATTGACACCGGTGTGTCAGACCCACCATACTTGCTCCGGACACTGCGAGAGGGCTGTAAAAGCAATGATCACACGCACGGCACAGCGGACGCACCAGGAACCGCGGTGTTGGCCGTCGAATGGCGCTAGCTGCGCAGCATTTGTGCACCGCCGCCGTCAGTGTCAGCCAGTTTGCCCTGGCATACGGAGCTCCATCGCAGTCTTTAACACAGGTAGCATGCCGCGACAGCGTGGCCGTGAACCGTATGTGCAGTTGACGGACTTTGAGCGAGGGCGTATAGTGGGCATGCGGGAGGCCGGGTGGGGCGTGAGGTCTCCACAGTACATCGATGTTGTCGCCAGTGGACGGCGGAAGGTGCACGTGCCCGTCGACCTGGGACCGGACCGCAGCGACGCACGGATGCACGCCAAGACCGTAGGATCCTACGCAGTGCCATAGGGGACCGCACCGCCACTTCCCAGCAAATTAGGGACACTGTTGCTCCTGGGGTATCGGCGAGGACCATTCGCAACCGTCTCCATGAAGCTGGGCTACGGTCCCACACACCGTTAGGCCGTCCTCCGCTCACGCCCCAACATCGTGCAGCCCGCTTCCAGTGGTGTCGCGACAGGCGTGAATGGAGGGATGAATGGAGACGTGTCGTCTTCAGCGATGAGAGTCGCTTCTGCCTTGGTGCCAATGATGGTCGTATGCGTGTTTGGCGCCGTGCAGGTGAGCGCCACAATCAGGACTGCATACGACCGAGGCACACAGGGTCAACACCCGGCATCATGGTGTGGGGAGCGATTTCCTCCACTGGCCGTACACCTCTGGTGATCGTCGAGGGGACACTGAATAGTGCACGGTACATCCAAACCGTCATCGAACCCATCGTTCTACCATTCCTAGACCGGCAAGGGAACTTGCTGTTCCAACAGGACAATGCACGTCCGCATGTATCCCGTGCCACCCAACGTGCTGTAGAAGGTGTAAGTCAACTACCCTGGCCAGCAAGATCTCCGGATCTGTCCCCCGTTGAGCATGTTTGGGACTGGATGAAGCGTCGTCTCACGCGGTCTGCACGTCCAGCACGAACGCTGGTCCAACTGAGGCGCCAGGTGGAAATGGCATGGCAAGCCGTTCCACAGCACTACATCCATCATCTCTACGATCGTCTATATGGGAGAATAGCAGCCAGCATTTCTGCGAAAGGTGGATATACTCTTTAGTAATGCCGACATTGTGCATGCTCTGTTGCCTGTGTCTATGTGCCTGTGGTTCTGTCACTGTGATCATGTGATGTATCTGACCCCAAGAAATTGTCAATAAAGTTTGCCCTTCCTGGGACAATGAATTCACGGTGTTCTTATTTCAATTTCCAGGAGTGTATAATGTATGTAACCTGTTTGTATATGAAGTTGTTTTCTTAAATATTACAGACTGGCAACAGGCTAAACCTTAAACTGCATTGCATCTGCCGAGTTCGTTGTGCAGCTTTTACTAGTAATCTTTTATTAACACGTCTGAGCCCGTGAACATTTATTTTTTGAAGTATCAGTGTTTCCTTTCTACACTTTTTAATTATTTAAATGGTTCTAACTTGTTATATAATGGCATCTTAGCTGGGCACCAGAGTTCAAGTGTTATTAAGTTACTCTTTACCTGTAATTGTTTTCATTATATCTATTTTGAGGTAAGTTCTCAAGTTTGTCAGAAACTGCTTTTTAAATTTTGAATTGTTTGTTAGAGTTCTGAGTACATTGGGTTTCTAACTGTATTTGCAAGGTTTTATCTAGTGGCTCGTCCACAATTAGTAATTGTTAATTTTTTTAAAGAGTTAATATCAATAAAGTGTCTTAATTATAAACTGTGAGTACCAACCATGATTCCATCTCGCTTCCTCTTTTGTGGTAATTAAGATATGGTATGTAAGTGTGGTACGATTACAAAAACACGTGTCAGGTATCGTCCGTAGTGCCCTAGGCCATAAATTATCTGGTGGACAGGATGGGCAGAAATCTGTGGTTATTTGCTTATGTTACTGTAGTGTACCTGACGGCCATTAAGTTGAGTGGCTGTATGAGGGTACAATGTGAGGTAGAAGAAATTTTGGTTTGTGTTATCAATGACAGCACGCTCCAAATGTAGGAAAATGTAAGTAGCTGCGGATGAGTAGGAAAATACCATTGTGTTCGGATCCAGCATTAGTAGTGTCCTGCGTGACACTGGGCTTAAAGTTGCGAAGCGACGTGAAATGGAACGAACACTTGGGGACTGTAGTACGAAAGGCGAATAGTCGACTTCGATTTATTGAGTGAATTTTGGAAAGGTATGTTTCAGCTGTAAAGGAGACTGCATGTAAGACGGTGGTGTGACCTATTCTTCAATACTGATCTAATATCTGGGTTCCGTAGCAAGTCGGATTAAAGGAAGGCGTAAGCATACAGCATTAGTAGTGGCCTGCTTGACACAGTAGCTTCGTTTAAATACCTGGGAATTACGTTACGAAGCGATATGAAATGGGTAGAGCATGTGGGGATTGTGGTAGGAAAGGCGTATGGTCGACTTAGGTTTATTGGGAAAATTTTAGGACGCTTGATTCATCTATAAAGGAAACCGCAGATAGGATGCTAGTGAGACATATTCTTGAGTACTGCTCGAGTGTTTGGGATACGCACGAGGTCGGACTGAAAGAAGACATCGAAATAACTCAGAGGTGAGCGACTAGTTTTATTGTCGGGATATTTGATCAGCATGCATGTGTTACGGATATGCTTCTGGAGCTCGAGTGCGAATTCCTGAATGAAAGAAGACATGTCTTTCGAAGAACACTACTGAGAAAGTTTAGAGAACCGGAATTTGAAGCTGTCTGCAGGAAGATCCTACTGCTGCCAACATGCATTTCGCCTTGGAATCACGAAGAAAAGATACTACAGTCGTTTTGCCCTAGCTTTACGAGCGAGTGGAACCGGACAGGAAACGAGTTTTGGTACATGGTATGCTCTGTCACGCACCGTACATGCGGAGTATATACGTGTATGTAGATGTAGATGAAGCGACTCAGAAGTGGGCTGCTAGATATGTTACCGATAGGTTCAAACAGCTCGCAGGTGTTACAGAGACGCTTCCGGGACACAAATTTGAAACCGTGGAGGGAAGGTGACTTTCATTCCTAGAAATAGTACTGAGAAGATTTACAGAGCCGTCAATTGAAGTTGAGAGCAGAACAATTCTGCTGCAGCAACAAACAGTGAAAGTACCACGAAGATAAGACACGAGAAATATGGCCTCATGCTGAGAAACATAGACGGTGATTCTTCCCTCGCTCTGTTTGCGAGTTAAACGGAAAAGGGAATGACTGGTTGTGGTACAGGATACCCTCATTCAGGCACTGTGCGATGACTTGCGGAGTAGATATTTAAACGTAGACGTAGAAGGTCCCCCATAATCCAATACCAACATCCCACCTGGATTGCGTAGCATCAGAACACGACTATCGATCTGATGTAGCAGGAAACGATGTTCTTCCGACCAGGTGACATGTTTCCATTGATCCAATGTGCAATCCCGATGATACCGTCCCCACTGCAATCGTAACTGACCCGCGTTCAACAGTGTGACTTTATGTGCTTCCATGAGTATTGAATTCTGTCGTCAGATGAGCTACATATCGCCGCCTATCCTGCTTTATAGCCCGTGAAAGACTCCAACCTCCTCGTTCTGTGATGGAACGTGGTCATCCAACGCCTGTCGCCATCTTGTGGTTTCACTCCAACACTTTCCAGAAGTGCTCACTACACTAATACGAGAGCAACCGGCCAGCTCCAAGTCGCAGGGATGCCGGTTTCCAGACGCCGGGCCATAAATTTCTGTCGTTTATCAAATTGGTTTATTGTCAGTGTATTGCCCCGTTATCGTACGGTATCGCCGCTGGAATGGTCTCTCATTTGTCTCTGTTTCCCTCATACACTTTCCTCGCCACGTCACGTGCGTGCATCAAATCTCGCTGAGGGCAGTGATCATGATGTTCTGCCTCATTAACGCAAGTACAACAGAACATTTTAAAACTGCTTCCGTAACACACTCGGCTTGTAATACAGGATGCTCCAAAATTCCCCTTACAAACTTCTATTACCTCTACAAGGAACTCAGTGGATAAGATTTTGAACTGAAATGAATGTCCGGCAGCGTCCTGTTTCCGTGCTACAGTCGTTTCAAAACGTGTTTGGTAGGTAGGTTCGCATCAGGTTAGTCATGGTGGGGGATGCTGATCGGCTCATGTCACTTGACGTCTATCCTATGTCTCTAAGCAAGTTCGACCCTGACGCACGTGCTTTGAGTGTTAAAGCAACATGGCTGCAGAATACACCGAGATAATCCTTCTACATGACGAAGCTCACAGCAACGGTAAAGCTGCTCGTCCCCTTTATCAAGATCGTTATCCACAACGTCCGACATCATCGCATACCCTATTCGCCAGAGTCACGCAAAGGGTCGACGAAACGGGTACCTTAAGCCTGGCCGCAAGATGAGACGCAGGTCCACGAGGTGACGCAGGGCGACTCACAGTGAGTTTTTGTCAACCACAGAACTGGATGGTCCTGCGCACGTTAGAGCACAGCGTAACGTGACGCAGTTCCTGCACTTGGTGACCCTGCGGACCGCACTCTCCTGTACTCAGTTTACTGCGAGGCTCACGGTGGTTCTGGCTGTTGGTAGTTCGAAATAGAGGAAAAGCTAATTGAAGCCGTACTTGTTCGCAAAGTTCTGCACGGTACAAGTCATGAAGATTACTTGGAAACGAACCTGAAAGCCGAGAAGTGGGAGGAAGTGGCCAAGGAAAGGGACATACGATATGGTAAGTTGCATTGTAAATCGTTGTTAACATTGGACGTTGACATTGTTAAAACTCTGTAGCAAATTTTCTTGATGTGCTCTGTCCTGGTTAAATGTTTATCAAAAAAGATGCCTAGGTTCCGTACAATACCATTCCTTACTAGCGTGTAGCCCTCCATATCTACCAGTGAAAACGGAATAGATGGAAAATAACCACGTCTCTGATATGAATACAGAATCGAAACTGTCGTCCGAGTGATGACACGAAGTTCTATGAGCACTGTTTAAATTGATTTGTTGTTGGATAGTCCTGATGACTAATAGAATTCTGTTTCTACTACGAAAATACGGTTTCTGTTAATTGATAATAATGAAATTTGCTCGCTTCTCGCTATATATACAGCAGCCCTGGTGACAGCAAGGGCTTTTCTCACCAGCTACTCTGTCCCTTCTGACACACGCCATATACTCCTCCTCGTGCCTTCTTCGGCGTGAGAACCTGTAGCCAGTTTCATGAGAGCAATGTAACACACCGTTTCGAACTCAAACTCAGAATCGAAATCCGATTCAGAACGTATATCTATTAACATAGCAGAAGTAGTGGCCATCTCTGCCAGAACCAAAGTTCCTCAGCAAACTGCGTATTGAAACTGCGATCCAACTAGCGACGGTTGTCGCCATGACTCACGCTGCCGTGAGGAACTTGGCGTGAGGCCCCCTGCGTCAGCTCACGGGCCTGCGTCTCATCTTGTGACCCGCCTACCGTCAGCAGGCTTGACTGTGGTGCTCCCAGGAGACGCGCACACCCGAATTGGAAGAGACGTGCTGCATCGCGTTGGAAAAATGACGGTCTGGCTTCTCATGCGGAAGATAGGCCACCGAGTTTCAACTCTTACGGCAAGTGACGCCACACTGGGCGATATGCGTGTCGGTGATGAAATGATGATGAGGACAACACCCAGCCCACAAATGGAGAAAATGTCCAACCTGGCTGGAAATCGAAAAAACGGGCCCGCAGCATTGTGGGCAAACTCGCTGATATCGCGTTGAAAAAAACTGTTGCGCGTGCAATGGATGTTGCTCCCAAGCACTGTCTAGATGACCAGTAGCTACATACATGGGGAGTCCGCGTTTCACAAGTAGTCGCCAATATGTACGCAGAATATTTAGAGATGAAAGCCCTGGAATCGGCGCCTAGAATCGGCAAAATAGAAACCTACCTATTTCTACCGGCATGTAGATGACACTTTCGTCATGACTTCTTTACACACCTCAGTTCCATACATCATTACATGAGATTCACCATGGAAGCAGAGGTGAAGGGAGATCTCCCCTTTCTGGATGTCCTGGTTAGGAGAAGAGCTGGCTGGTGGCAGTGTGTACCAGAGGAAGACACATCCTCGTATACTTAAAAGCTGACAACTGCAACAACCAGTCTCAGAGAAATGGTATGCTCGAAACAGTGGTGCATAAGGCTAGCAGTATCTCCGACTACGATAGTATCAAAGAAGATCCTCAACATCTGAGGACAGTTTTCCTGAAGAATGGCTACAATAGTGGCAAATGCGAACAGCCCTCTAAGTCTTCCACCTTCTGTACAAACTGGCGGAAGCAGGAGAAAATTCTCTGGGGGATGTGGCCATTGCATTCAATCCTTTTTCTGGTGCGTTATCCGGCAAGATAGGACGAAATCTTCGGAAACACCAAGTGAAGACTGTCTGCTACCCACCAGCCAAAACACACGCCCTACTCACTAGTGTGAAAGATGCACACCTGTGCGTGAATCTAGGACGGAACACTGGGTCGGCGGGAGCAGTGGTCGTAGGGATTCTGGACACGGGCGGCCGATGGAGCGGTCGATGAGAGGGCGGTGGGGGAGGGGAAAAAAGCGCGGCGCCGACCCCCTATCAGCCAGTTCATCACAGTACCTGATGATAGCAACGTGGTCGTTTGACGAAATGTTGTGCCCTCTGGACACCGACGTAAGGCACTGCACCTGTGAACCATCTAGATTTGAAGTTCTCTTGGAGTAGCTGAAGAATCATATCAAAACTGTTCAGCAAACAAGCCTGTTAAGGGAAACAGGTTTGTTCCACTTAAGTTATCCTTCCATGCAAATTGCGAAGTAAGAAATAGAAAGACGGTATTTTTCTTACAAAGAAGTTAGTATATTGCATATTTCCAACTTAATGAATTAAGTTTAAAACGACTCGGAAACAAAAGGTTACTCCAACCACATATAATGGAGGAGAATGTCAGTCTAAGAAGAAGAAAGATGGAGAGCGAAAGAAAGGGATGAAAGGGAGAATCTCGTCGTTTCTTTTAAAATAAAACAAAATAGCTAAGCAGTTAAATGCCTGACTAGATACGAAAGTTCATGGTCCGAATCCCCCACAACTCAAACCTTTTTACCTCACTTCTCATTTATTTCATTTCTGATAATGTTTGCTACTTGTAGTGTGAAAAATGCCGAGTGTTTCGGAGGTCACGATGAAACAGAATTTCACATTGATGTCAGATTTAACAGTTTTATCGCTTTTAGCTAAAATGTTTTTGGGAAGCTAGGAAATGACAGAGAGCGACGATACAAATAGTTCTTACGTGGGAAAGTACCTATGACTGTGTGAGGTGTATGAAATCAGGTCCTTATGATGACATATGTGCTCTTTCGAGTGACAATACATTTATTTTTCTCATCAGTCTTCTGACTAGTTTGATGCGGTCCGCCACGAATTCCTCTCCTGCGCTAACTTCTTCATCTCGGAGTAGCAATTGCAACCTACGTCCTCAGTTATTTTCTGGATGTATTCCAATCTCTGTCTTCCTCTACAGTTTTTGCCCTCTACGGTTCCCTCTAGCACCGTGTAAGTCATTCCCTTGTGTCTTAACAAATGTCCTATCACCCTGTCCCTTCTGCTTATCTGTGTTTCCCACATATTACTTTCCTC